>NC_058407.1:64980149-65160838 GCF_002201575.2 Neomonachus schauinslandi
TCCCTCCCTCCCTCCCTTCCTTCCCTCCTTCCTTCCTTCCTTCCTTCCTTCCTTCCTTCCTTCCTTCCCTCCTTCCTTCCTCCCTCTTTCATGAGACAATAATAAAATAAACTTCCAAGCACCCATCAATAGCTTTAACAATGATCAACTCATGGCCAATCTTGTTTCATCTGTAACTACACCTACCCCACCCACTCCCTGCACTCCGACTGGAATGTTTTGAAGCAAATTCCAGGTATCATTTTATCCGTAGATAACTAGATATTTTTTTAAAGTATTGGTCTCTTAGGAACACCAAGGACCCTCCTTTCCCACTACATAGAAAAAGTGCCCCCTCAGACTTACCTATAAATTTTGCAAATCACTGCAGGGGTTCAGGGAACCTCTGAGGCAGATCTGAAGACCTTAAATCGAAAACCTCTGGTATATAGGATGATTCCTACCTCCAAAGGAGAACTTTTCCTTTTGATAGCTTGGAACTATTAGCTGTTCCTTCTAAGGAGATTTGTGCACTTAATGTTATTTGCAGGAGTTATTTACTGAGTGCATGGGGACCGTGCTGGGTTAGAAAAGGGGCCCAAGGCAGGGTGGCCGCTGGCGAGTGGTGTATGGTCTGGTCTGGTGGGGGAGCACGATAGGGAGGAGCTGAGGGCTGAGGGAGCGGGAGCCTGAGGGAGGGAGGGAGGACACTTCTGCATAATCTTTCCTGGGGATTTGTTTATTGGCCAGTATTAGTTTAGTCTTTTAGTGGCTGTTAATGTGTTTGTCTCAGGGCTGTAGTCACGTCTCTAAGAGAAAGACCAGCTCAATTTACACTCCACCAGTGAGTGCTGGGTTTGAGGCTCGAGGAGTCTGTGGGAGAAGCCACACGGTGGTCAAAGACCTGCTTCCAGGCCTCCCCAAGCTCCTAGACTTGGAATGGAAGGCCCCTCTCCCCTGAGAACAGCAGAGTGCACAGAAAAAAGGGGGTACCCTCCAGGCTGGACAAATAGTCAAATTTTTTAATGAGGAAAAGAACTTATTTGTTCTCTTTTTGTTTTTCTTTAGAGAGGGAGTGCGAGAGCAAAACCATTTTAGATGTGGAGAGGCTTTGGAGAAAGCCTAGAAGTTTTCTGATGTTATCCAACCCTTTTGCTATTCTCCACCCCACCGCATCCCAGTCCAGTGTCTGCAAACCCAGGGACCTGAAGTCAAGTCCAAGTGGCACCTAAAGGAAAAGAGAGGGCCCGGGGCTGGCACACGGGTACCTAGGCCGGTGAGGCAGCAGAGGAGGAGCCCAGACAGGCACAAACTCTGGAACTTACGACCTGTAGAGATGGCAGTTCAACCAATGAGGAAAGACAGACTTCTCAATAAATATCCTGGGTAGACACTTGGGGGAGAAAATAAAGTCAGATTCATCCTTCACACCTTAAAATGAAATGAACTGCATGTGGATCAAAAGTTTAAATGTCAAACATCAAAATCTAAAAGACCTCTGGAAGGATTTTGAAATCTATGAGTGAAACCAGAAGTCATAAAATCATGATAAAGTTGATGATACAAATGAAAAGTTTGGCATGGCAAACAAACAAACAAAATCACCCTAGGCAAAGTCAAAAGATAAAATGTACTTGCCACTCCTAACACAGACAAGGTCTGATGTTCTGAACAAAGAATGCACACAAATCAGATGCTATCCCAAATACAAATATACAATAGAAAACTGGGCTAAGCGTATGAACAAGGAAATCCTAGAAAACAAAACAAAACACAACCGAGTCTTAATAAGAGAAATGCAAATCAAAACCACACAGACACCATTTTTCACTTTTTGGGCTGGCAAAGAAAGGTTAGTGACCGTACTGTGGCTATTGTGAGAGTTCTCCGTTAACAAACCGCGGCAGGAGCACCTGGGGAAGGTGTGGTCCCACCGGCACCCACAAGCTGCTGGACGGAATGGCATGCGCTCCGTTGAAGGGAACTTAGCAACACCTGTCAAACTCTTTAATGCACATCAATTTTGACCCAGCAATTCTGCTTCTAGGAAATAATCCTACAGATAAATGTGTGCGTGTGCAAAATGACATATGTACAAATATTACTGCAGCATTACTTCAGCAAAAGACTAGAAAGAGCCCAAATGTCCATCAAAAGGGAACTGGTTAAACAAATTGCGGTAAGCCATACAATGGAGTACTAAACCACCATCAAAACAGTGAGAATGCTTTCAATGGGTTGATAAGGAATCATCTCCAAGATACAAAAAAATCAAGTCCCGTGTGAAGACCAGTGTATGGAGTATATTCCCATTTGTGCTAAGAGAGGGGAGGGATGATTTCTACCATTTGTAACGGGAGTGGGAGATGTTATAGGCAGTTGTTTGGGTTTGCTTGGAGCCTCTCTGGATGGGACCTGAAAACCGGTGAAGTTGGTTCCCTCTGGGAGGGGAAGTAAGTGGCTGGAAGGAGACTACTTTCTGTACCTTTGAGATTTTGAATCATGGGAATGAATTGCCTATTAGAAATGGTATTAAAATTGTGGTTTTTTTCTTTAAGAAGGAGAGTGGTGGGAATGACACAATAAAGGGAGAGAAGAAAGACCAAGTGTACTTCCCTTTCTCTGTGGCCAAAGCAAAGCTGACCCAACTTGGTTCATGGTAAGACGGCTCTCCTTTCTTTCTCCTTTATGGGCTCTTCCGGCAGCCATGCTCACCGAGACTTCAGGGAATGAGTTCTCTGTAAACGCTCGGGCTCCCCACCAAACCAAAAGCATTTCCATACATTTGGGTTTACAGGCTTTCCCTTCGAGTGGGGCACTGTTGACCCTCTAGATAGAGGACATGAACCACAACAGCATTGATTCTGGGCAGGGAACATGTACTCTATCTGAGAAAACTATGTGTATTACATACCTCTGCAATGCAGAACCCTGGAGGAAAAAAGGGGCTTATCCCCAGCCACAACGTTAGGGGGAGAGAAAAAGAGAGATGGAGAGGGAAAGGGGACAGCAGGAGAGGGAAGGAGAGAACAAAAAGAAGCAACTGAATGTCCATCAATGAGCGGCTGGTGCGTCATGGCGCATCCATACAGAGGAATGTGCCACATCATGCAGCCATTACACAGAAAGAAGAGGTGATCCTCTGTGCTCAGCTGTTGACTCTTGTTCATTCTTCACGTACCTAAGGCTCTGCTCTATGCTGGGAGCATGGGGTGAGTAACAGAACTCTTGAAGAATGTCATCAGCCTGGGTTTGGAAAGAATGGAGGGGGCTTCCTCACTTGGAAAGTAGTATAGGTAAGAGAGTGGTGGGCTGGGGACCTGGTCCACATCTTGGCATGTGTCCCTATATCTCTTATTTTCTCACTGCAGTAACAATATTTTGACACTACCATCAATAACAATCCCATATCTAGGGAATGATTTTGCAGTGTCTTGAATTTTCAAATATTACTTCCCTGGCTGGGCACTAACCTTGCAAGTGTGTTATTATTCTACCAATTCAGCTCCCTGCCCACCAAAACTCTCCACTTATTTGGAGAGCTAGGACTTTGCTCTTGAAGCCAACAGAAAAGAAGGAAGTTCTCGGATTTGGAAGACCCAAGTTCTCCTTTGGCCTCTGGTCAAAACTAGTGTTACCTTGAGCAACTCTCCACCCTTCCTGTGAGGGCCAGGCCTGGAGTGAGGCACTCACCTTGGTGTAAGCTTTAAGGGGCACCAAAAAGCTCAGCAATTAAGATAAAGACACTTTCAAGTCATCCATGATGAACAAAATATCAAACTTTTCAATAGATATGGAATGATTTCTCCTTTAGCTTTAGGCTCCAATATGGCTCACAGCACTGCTCTCTAGGCCCTGTTTTCCCCATCTCTAAGTCAAGAGGGTTGGACTATTTGGCCTCCAAGTAGCCTGCTGGGCCCTGATGCTTTAGGACATGCTAATGAAGTGCCATTGAAGAATTAGGGAGCATTTAGTGAAGTGCTAATTGCACAGCCCAGACATTGCAGGTGGGTGACATGTCTTTGAGAGACGACAGGGTAGCAATAGAGTTGAGAAAGCTGGAGGTGCTAACCTTTGGCCAGCTTTCTCTCTGCTAGGCACAACTTCACCTATGCAACCATGAGGGGAGAAAATCCTCCCCCTGCCTCCTTTCCGGTCTTCCCCAGGAAATGGGCTCATATCCTGTCAAAGCACAGAGAGAGCCTCATTCAGATGTCACTTGTGGTCTAGGGGCCTGCTGGCTAACAAAGCTTTCTAAGGATATCTGGATATCTGCAAGACGCTTGCTAACCTGCAGGTAGACGTGGAGGTGGACGTGGACGTGGAGGGGAGAGCAAGAGGTACTTGCTCTGGCTGTCCTGGGACCCTCCCAGTGCTGGCCCTTGCTCCTCCTTTGCCCCAACATGGGCAAAACATCATGGCTGGCTCTCTCATGGCCTGCCTGAGGGCACCCTTGTATTGACTGAGTCTCCTAAGGTCAGCATGGAATGCATGAGAAGAGTTATGGATACAAAGCTTAGGACATGTCAAGACAAATGAGCTAACAGTCATATAGTTGGGGATCTCATTTCCTAAGTGAATCATTTGCGTCCCCATATCACCCAAGTTAAGGATGGTATTCCTCAGTGAGACTCTGAAAATCAATGCCCCGCGCAGGGGTTGCTGCTCCATCCCTTGAGACGGCCTTAGTGGGACCCAATGTCCTCAGAACCTGACTTCAGATGTGCTTTTCCAGAACCTTTGCCCGCTGGGAGATGAAGACTCATGTCTGCAAATGTCACTCATCACTAGAAAGTGGCTGGGGCCTCTCAGGTCCTGTTCAGATCAACAGGATGAGAATCTGGCTCTTCAGGAAAACCCACCTTTTCTCTCTGGCCCCAGTGACCCTCGGGCACTTGCTGAGCTGCAGGAAGGGGCAGCTGAAGATGAGTTGCATTGGAAAAACCAGCCGCCTCCCCCCTTGACGGGAAGAATAGCTCCCTTCATGGGGCTGCACTGGGATGCCAGGGTATCCAGGCCTCAGAGTGAGGAAGTGAATCAGCCCTTCCCAGTCTTCAGTCATTGGGCTGGCTCAGCACCCCTTGGTGCTGTGGCATTTGGACATGTTTTGTCAAAAACTAATGAACATCTCACTTAGGTGCTGGAAACAAACATAAGCCCCAGCCAGTTCTTACACTTGCTGGGAATGAATACCTCCCTTCGGCTTTCCAGCCGGCAGGGCCCAACAAGTGAATTGAGAGGCTAGGGCTGAGTTGCTGGCCCTCACAGGGATCCAGCCATCAGAGTGTGACCCTGGCTGGCTGCATGGCCCCAGGGCAGCTGGTCTCACCATCAGGTGTCCACTGGAATCACCCAGAGGCTTAAAAAACACTGGTGCCTTGGTGTCATCCCCCAGAAACACTGGTTTAATCTGTCTGGGGTGCAGTCACAACATTGGGAGTTTTCCAACTTCCCAATATGCAAGTGATTCTAAGATGCAGTCAAACTGGGAAGCACTGCCCTAAACTAGTTTGCTTCTCAAACTTAATGAGAAAACAGATGACCTCAGGATCTTATTAAAAGGAAGGTTCTAGGGATCCTGGGTGGCTCAGTCAGCTGAGCATCCGACTCTTGGTTTCGGCTCGGGTCGTGATCTCAGGGTTATGCGATTGAGCCCCGAGTTGGGCTCTGCGTTCAGCAGGAGTCTGCTTGGATATTCTCTCCCTCTGCCCCTCCCCCTGCTCTCTCTCAAATAAATAAATCTTAAAAAAAAAAAAAAAAGGAAGGTTCTGATTCAGTAGGGGTGCGGTCTGAAATTCTGTATTTCTGACTTGGGAGCATGTCAGACCAGAACACACTCTGAGTAGCAAGGACATGATGCGTGGTCCAGTATGATAACTATGGCCATTTAATTAAAATTAAAAAAAATTAAAATTAAATAAATTCAAAACTCCAGTTCCTCAATTGCATTAGCCACACTTCAAGTGATCAATCGCCACATGTGGCTAGTGGCTACCATATTGAACAGCGCAGATATAGAATATTTCCATCATCGCAGAAAGTTCTATCAGGTAGCTCTGTCTTAGAGCATCTCTTTGTCTCAGACATCCCATTCAAATGGCTACCTCTTGAAATGTTATTGAAGCTTTCTTGATGGAAGGGACTAGACCACATTTCTTTTGTTCTCCTCACAGAGTGCCTGTGCACTGGACCTATAGTAAGTAGGTGCTCAGTTAATGCTTGCTCAGGTTAGAGCACTCATGCTTTTGTCAACAGACTACCTACCACTATATAAACACGGACTGATTAACTGATGCCTACTTGAGAGAGAGAGAGAGAGAGAGAGAGCAGGAGTGGGGAGGGGAGGGAGAAGCAGGCTCCCTGCTGAGCAGGAAGCCTGACATGGGGCTGGATCCCAGGACTCTGGGATCATGACCTGAGCTGAAGGCAGACGCTTAACTGACTGAGCCACCCAGGTGCCCCATCAGTTAACATTCTTGTAGAGTTGTATCCAGGACAGCTCAATGGGCATGGCAGAGGTTAATGACCAGGTTGCACTGGGAACCCTTCCCTACCCCTGCCTGGCCCATGAATCAAGCAAGAAAATGCAGGGCCCCAGGTGATCTCTGTCAGAGCACCTGTCATCATTAGTCATTACACTGAGATGCACAGGTGCAGTGAATGGGACTCTTCATCTTCTGAGCCCAATTCAGAGGAGACAAATCTGGACATGGCCTCTCTCTCAAGGCCTTTTTTCTTGGGCCTTGGGGAAAGGAGAGTGCCTGGAGACAGCCTGCTTCCTCTAGGTAACCCCTCTGCCTCTCCTTGGGCAACGGACACAGACCCAGGCGATAAGTGGGGCTGGGAGAGGGGTCCTGAGTCCCAGAGGCAGAGGAACTTCCCTCTGATTTAGCCACACTGGGTGGGAAAACTTTCAGCCAGTTGATCTTTTATTTAGCTTCATGGTGGTTGATTTTCAGATTCAACTGATGGGTCAGTGATAGTAAAACTAAATTCTGCTAGGATCAGGGTAAAGGAGAGAGTCAAACAAACTGAAGCTAGTGCCTCTCATCACAAAACTGCACTCAGCCACCCCATTTTCCAGATGAAACATCTGAGGCCCAAAGAGTAAAGCAATTGGATCAAGATCACATAGCAAGTTAGATGCACAGATCAGTGTAAAGTTTAGAATTCCTGACTCCAAAGCCAATATTCTTTTCACTGCTGCATGCCCAAGAGATTTGCAAGAATGTATAAGCCATTCAAAAGAAGAAAGAGAAGATTGCATAAATCTGTGTCTCTAGTATAATACATCATATAGGTGTTCTTGAAATGTTTGCTGGAAAAGATGGTAATGAAATTGCTTTTTTCTTGCCTTCTCACTCCCACTCACCACATCCTACTGCGGGATTCACCTTGCACACACTCCTTCTGGGACGACTAGCCCCCCTCCCCCACCTCACATATCTCAGCGTTAAAGCAACATCTTTAATGAGTAACTCACCGTGCATAAAGAAAGGAGACACAAAGAGCACCACAACCACAGGGAATGTTTCCAAGCTGGCGAAGTAGGGAAGGGTAGCGCCCTTTGTGAGCCTACGGATACACCACCACCCCCCACCCTGCACCTTTGCAAACCATGCAGCCCAAGGCACCAAAGTGGTAAAAAGTCCGCTCTTAATAAACACATGAACTTATATCCACCAGCATTTCTCAAAGTTTCCTTTCTTTCTCCCTACCCTGGCCTGGATCATGTTTTTACCAGTTCTCAGGCTAGACAACTATCCCAGAGTTATCACATTCAGTGTAATCTCTATTGAGAATTTGTGCTAGACAAAAGTAATCCCTGCCCTTTAGTTTAATGCCAAGAACAAACACACCAGACTGGACAGACACTCACAGGCATTAATATTAGGGGAATCTAACGTCTGCAAAGTGCTGTCATTTAAAAAACATTCAGTAGGTGCTCACCAAGTGTCAAGACAGTAACTGAATTCACAAGGAGAATGCTGGGTATTTACAACCCTCACGGAAGAGTAGAGTGATGTGACATTCGCTGTTAGGTGCACCTGCCAAGTCGCGCTCTGGGTTCCTGGGCACTTTGCCTGCAATTGCAACCCTCTGCCACCAGGTGGACACTTGGTTTTATCTGTGGACAGTTTGAATAATCTGGCCCATGCAGTTTTTTTTGTTTGTTTTTTTTTTAAGTCTATCTTCCCAGACAAAATAAGACCCTTTGTTAATGCAGTTAAGTATAAAGATCACAGAGAATTAGAATAAGTAATTTAGAAATAAAACTACACAATTCCAAGCAAGATTTGAAGGCAGAAACACCTAGATATGATGAAGCATCTTTTTCATTTATTTTGAATTGTTCTCCCGGTCTGGGAAATACCACATTGGTGCTATCCTGACCTGAGAAGAAGCAGCTTCTCCCTCTCATGTCTTTGAGTTAGATCCTCTCAAACTGCTCATCAAACCGGATCAAAAAGCCTTGCAGGTGGTTTCCCCCAAATCTTTATCTTTCCACAGTTCAATTAAACGTGTGTTTTTGTTTAACCTGATAACTGTTGAGAAGGTCAGTTGCTATTCTCGTCTTCCCTGTCTTCAGGACAATGTGACAAGCTCGTGTTCTCCTTCTTAGGGAAAAACTATGCCCAAGGATCAGGTCCCTGTGTCCCCCGCGCCAAGGATGCTCTTCAGGTAGTATTGAAAGACTGTGCACCCAGAGCTTGCGTTCCCAATTTTAAAATAATTAAAATGTCTTCAACTGAAAGCTTCAAATTCCAGGATATTCATCGATCGGCCTAGACTCGATCAGTTGTCAACCAAAGTCGTGGAAACATAACAGGAAAAAGACAAACATGTTAATGGGACTCAATGAAAAACAGAGAAGTGCGATTGTTTTTTTATGATGTGGCAGGCAGATGGGACAAGGGTCAGTAACTAGGGTGGTGACCAAGAAAAGCAGTGCCGAGGATAAGAAACACGACTCCGAGCCTCCTCTGTAACGTACCCTGCGTACCCTGCGGATGCTCCACATCCGTTACCTCATTTATCCTGACAGTGAGTCTGGGAGCAGATTGCTGTTATCCTTGTTTTATAGAGGAGGTTCAGGGAAGCTGAGTGATTCGCTCAGGGGGAAAAGCTAGGAAGTGCACTTGCCATGTTGAACCTGAGCAAGTTGAAGGACAACCCTTGTTTCTTTTTATGTTTCCCCAAGACAGCAGGAAGGATATGTGTGTTTCTAGGTACTTCGAGGAGGACGCTAGACTGGCATCTTGACGGGCCGGCACAGGTGACAACACAGGTGGGATTCCTTACCCTCGTTCGCATGAGAAGGAAATGCTTGTACCACCGGCCGAGGACTCCAGGGCCGGGCTCCCATGCGACAAGGGCCAAAGGCCATTGTGGGGGCCTCGCCTGTCACAGAACTATACTGCTAGAGGAAGAAGCTTACAGTCAGGGGTGCAGGTGGGGGTGGAAGAAGGCAGATCTCTGGAGATCCTAACGAGATCAGTAACACCGTGGCACATGTGTGGCTAAGCTGTCCTCCCTGCCCAAGGCTGTGTCAAGAAGCATTAAGGACCGCACGTGTTGTGATGAGCACTGGGTGTTTACGTAACTGATGAACCACTGAACACTACATCAAAAACGAACGAGGTACTATACAGCAGCTAACTGAACATAATAAAAAAATAAAAAAATTTAAAAAATAGATGGAAAAAAAAAAAAGAAGAGCTATTCCCAGTTAAAGGCCAGAACAGAGTGCTTCCAGACGTGCTGCATCGTACCTCATCACAACACATTAGAACTTATTGACTTCTTAGTTTGGCTTCTTACGTGAGCATCTCCTCCGAGGGGGGTAATGTCCTTGAGGATCGGATCCATACTGGATAGATCTCTCTTTGTGTCCCCCACACCACTTAGCGGTGCCTAGTGCACTGTCGGTGCTTAGCCCAGCAGAGCTGAAGGAATGCTGGCGAGACAAGGAACGGGGAGGGGACAGGAAGGAGGACAGAGCCAGGGGGGTGCCGTCCAGAAGCGTCTGCCAGGGAGGGGTGCGGAGGGCAGTGGGCGGGTGTGAGCCGAGGAGCAGGCCTGCAGGCTGCAGCAGGGTGCGGGCATGCAGAATAGAGTGGTGTTCCTGCCCCCCTGGACAGGTGCCGTGGGCAGGTCAGACAAGGTACTCTCGTTGGGTTTGCGGCGTGGAGAGGGCAGTACACACTGTCCTACTCCCTCCAGAGGTTGTTTTTGGCAGGGGAGCCCACAAGAAGCTTACCACACGTTCCCTTGAGCTTTTCAGGGACTTCCTGGAGGGCAGGCCCATCCCACCCACAGGGGTAGAATAAACTTGGTTTCCAGGCACCTGACTTTCTCTGAAGGTGAACGTGCCCTTGACAGGCCCGGAAGCATCCCCGTATGGCTCCTTGCTTCCCATGATACTTCCCACCCCAGAAAAGTTCATGGGTGAGCAGCCCCGGAGAGGCAGGGCTGAGGGGCTTTTGAGAAAGAGGTAGGACATCAGCCTCCACTCGGCTCCCCGCTCTGTCCTGACACTGTCCCCACGGAGCCCGGTCTCTGCCTCGCGCTGATCCCATTTCCTATCGGGGAGATGGAACATAGGAAAAGTGGCCTCCCACCTACTTCAGGAGATGTCCTTTGAGAGTTCACACACTCACACCCCCAGCAGCAGGCTTTTCGAGTCATGCCTCCTCTACAACCTTCTGTCCATCCCATTCCCTCAACTCGTTTCTCCTTTCCACCACCCCTTAACTCAGCGTCCCCCGCCGCCCCCGCCGCCATGCCTACAGAGGCAGTCACGTGTGATCCCAGCCCTCTGTAACTGCAGACCACACCACCCCGTTAGCTAGGGCCACAAATAGCTAGCCAGCCACCAATATGCAGGCCAGCACTTGACCACCCTTACTGGGCATGAGTGATCTGGAGATCTGGGTAAGATGCCAATTCTGATTTAGTAGATCCTGCTTTTCTAACAAGTTCCCAGGGTAGGTGGGCACTGCTTGTCCATGGACCACACTTCCAGCACTGTGCTACGGAGACTCGAAATGTCTAAGTTATGGGCCCTGCTCTCAAGGAGGTCTGAGAAGAGATTCACATAGGATTTCTCTGCTAGTTTGAGGAACAGACGAATGAACGATGAACGAATGACTAAGGGCACAACTCCACTGTACTGGCTGTATGTAAGTGCAGAGTTCAAGGGAGGGAGAGAGACGGGAGGCAGAAGCCAGCCACTTCCATGTGTCTGGCAGGGTTTTGGCCCCTCAAAGGGTGACCCTGGAGCCCCTGCGCTGGGCCATTGCTTGACGTGTGCCCAGAGCAAATGCTCTCTGGCTCTTGGAGACGGGCTGTGGCTGGACAACCTTCTGATGTGGAACCGACTGCTTCCCACACGGCCTCTGCTGGGAGTGCTTGGCCATCTCTGCATGGAGGCTTTTATGCATTTCCCTTCACCCCAACACCATCAAGAGCTGATGAGAGAGGCGCATGTTCCTTAAAGCCCAAATGCCATGCACTTTAAGAAAATGCAAGATTTTGTATGAAAGGCTTTTGTTAAAAAAAAGTGAAATGGGAAGATCATTTCTATGTTTTTCTAAAAAGTAAGTCTTTAAAAGACCCAGACATCTTTCTCTTTTTCTCCCAAAAGCCTATCTAGTAGGAGAGAAGCCAAAGAGGGAAAAAAGAGAAGTAAGAAAGGCAGGTCTGAGCCAGACTCAGTGACAACCAGTGGTGTTCATGGCGGCCTCTGTGTTTGGCCTTGATCTCATCCATGGGTCCACGTCTCATTCCCAGGGGGCCCCATGGCTGACTCCAAACTGCTCTGGGCCCCTTGCCTGTCTTCTGGGTCATGGGCCTGTTGGCCATGTCATGGGAGCCATCTTGTGCTCTCGCCATCCCCGTGCATTTAAAAACCCCACCCATCCCCGAGGCTCACTTCTCCCAGGAAGCCTTCCCCAGCTTGCTGTGGCCTCCAGAAAGCTGTTCTTGCTTTCTCTCTCTCTCTCTCTGTGGTTTCTTTTCTTTCCTTTTTTTAGGAGGGTACCTTCCTTACAGCATTTTTCACAGTCTGTTTTTGTTTCCCTTACAAACTCAAAGGCAGTCTCTTAATCCCCTCTGTCTCCCCATTTCATACGGCAGTTAGGTGTTCAGTGTGAGTGCTAAGCTGGATTCTCAGGGTGCTGAGACAGGACCGAGGGGAGTGAATGGGATTCTTGATGCTATTTGTGTTTGAGAATACATAGTAACACATTTATGTTCCTATGCGAAGGAATGTACACCATAAATCTGGAAACCCTATCCTGGACAGTCCTGATTCTGTTACTCTGCCCCAAAAATGCCAAAGGAAAACATAAACACATCTTGAAAGGATGTCTGAACGGAGCCCAACCAACAGAAGCTGAATGCCACTGAGTGAGCCGACCCGCTCTCCCTCCACCACGGCTGTCTGGGGGAAGTGTGGCTGGAGGCCGAGTGAAGTGTGTGCATTCACCACCTGCCATATTTGGGCTGGGTTTACCTCTCTGGAATGTGAATCCTTCCTCACTTTATCACTATTTTTAAACGGAATTTGTGCAGAGGGAGAGAAAGATCTTTTCTTTACGGTCTACCTACAAATATCTTGCCCAGTAAGTCTGTGTCTACAGAAGTCTAAATTTAATATCCCCCTAAAAAGGAAAACACAGTGGAACAGTTCTTTTCACAATACAAAATGACTGGTTGAATCCATCTGTCTCATTGAGTCGATCGGATCTGGAGTAGATGCACAGATTATGTCTGATTGCTCAATGTTCTCCCTACAGTGAGGCATGCGCTATTCTCAAGGTATGAGTGGGTGATGAGGCCACGTGGGGGCTTCGTCCTCAGTCATCGCTGCCCTTCTTCCACCGAGTCCAGTTCTGCACGTCTCGGTGCCTGCTCATCTATTTAGCGCTGCTGGGATAGAAGATTTTTAATGTGAAGTGAACAAACGCTTGTTTTCATTAAGTTTAATGGAGACTTTCCTAAAATGTAGTGCACATTTCCCTGCTTCTTCAAAGAGACCGTATTAAACTGCAATGAACATTTTATTGGACATTTAAGTTCATCTTTACAAACCACAGGACTGCAGCAGATGCTATAAACCAGGATACTCCCTGGAACCACTGAGGACCACAGAGCATTTGACCCCAACCCTATTGGCCCTAGGCTACCATGTTTTTTATTCACTGTATCAACTTCATATTGCTTTTCTGTCTCCTCTCTTCTTGTCCCTTCTTGCTGTTCTTATTGTGTGGTTTTTTTTTTTTAATATTTTATTTATTTGACAGAGAGAGACACAGCGAGAGAGGGAACACAAGCAGGGGGAGTGGGAGAGGGAGAAGCAGGCTTCCCGCCAAGCAGAGAGCCCGACGCGGGGCTCGATCCCAGGACCCTGAGACCATGACCTGAGCCAAAGGCAGACGCTTAATCGACTGAGCCACCCAGGCACCCCCTTATTGTGTTTTCATCCCACAACTGCTCTCCTATCTTACCTCTATGTTTCTGCATCTAACTGGTGAGGTCAGATGACATTACCTGTTAATAGAATATCTAAACTATGAGTCAATAGACACCGAGCAAAAGGGACTCTAGGATGCATAAAATGCATATGCTTTAGTACATGACCTGAATCCTGGCTGCTCAGAATTCTGAGCGGTGCTTCTTCTCCTGCTCACTGGTTTATTTCCTCTTCTTTTCAGCTTCTTGGCTATGTTCTGGGTAGTGAGATTGCTGGATAAGTAATCTCCAAATCCATGATCTTTTTTTTTTTTTTTGGCCACATACAGGTTTAATTCTAGTCTGAGTCACAAATGAGAGGTTTTTATTTATTTATTTATTTATTATTTATTTTTATTTTTATTTTTTTTTAAGATTTTATTTATTTATTTGACAGAGAGAGAGTTAGCGAGAGCAGGAACAGAAGCAGGGGGAGTGGGAGAGGGAGAAGCCGGCTTCCCGCCGAGCAGGGAGCCCGATGTGGGGCTCGATCCCAGGACCCTGGGATCATGACCTGAGCCGAAGGCAGACGCTTAATGACTGAGCCACCCAGGCGCCCCAACAAATTAGAGGTGTTTAAATGATAGCTGTTTGGATTCACAAATGGGTAAAATACTAATATTGGTGTTTAGTTGACTTTAGAATTTAAATAATTTCCATAATTTATTTTGGCTTTGTCGATTTAAATTTTAATTTTTATTTTGCTTTGGTCAATTCTCATCTCTGATTAAAAAACTTTTGTTTTCCCCCACAGGGAGTGGAGAACAAAATTGTATTCACAGATGAACCATGATTACTGGAAAGAATCCAGAACTCTTATATGTAGAAAGAGTTTACTGGCAAAGAGGAATCACAGAGTTAGGGAATGAAATCTAGAGCAGCTTAACTCCGAAGGATGTAGCACTTAGCTGCCTACCAAACTAGATCACCTTGAAATAGGCTTTAATTTTTTTTCATATATTTTAGTGCTTTCACCAAAACTTTTTTTTTTTGGTTGAATTTTAATGGCCACTTGTATTCGAGGTCAACCCAATGACTGCCTAGCTTTGTGGGGCTGCCTATGTACTGCTTGTATCATAAAAGAAATCATATTTTGCATCGACATGCACTAGTCCATTGGGGTTTACCTAAGTCTTCCTGTGGGCTGACATGGTGCTAGGCACTGTTCTTGTCCCCAGCGGGGCTCCCGGGCTCATTGCTAAGATAAGACCAATGAATACAAAGGTAAAAAAAAAAAAGAAAAGAAAAAAAGAAAACCACACACAAAAAGTAAGTAGCATAGAATATTAAACTGGGTACAGGCTACAAATGCCAGAGGGCTTCAGAAAGGCAGGGAGATGCTGTGTTCTAGAGATAACAGAGAAGGCTTCTCAGGGGGGCTTGCACTGGGGGGGTCTTGAGAAATGTGTGGGGTGGAAGACAGGACCCATGACCCCAAGGAGGGCCCGGGACACTGCAGGCCTGAGCCCTGCTTTCTCCTGGCAGAGGCTGGGGCTGAGGAAAGGCTCAGAGCTTCATGCCGGGCCTTGAACAGGAGGTTGGGAAAAGAGCGAAGGCAGGCCCGTGGCCGGCAGAGCACTTGGAAGCAGTGGTTCGATCCTTCACCCACCTCCATCCAGGCTGCACAAAACATGGAGGCATCTCTTTAAACAATGAGACGTCTTTCTCTTTCTGGCCAGCACACGTGCACAGAAGTTCTGCACGCTTGGAATTCCGGGCTCTACTCTGAGAAGCTTCAAAGCACGAGGGATTGGAGAGAGGGAGGGGAAGCCCCGAACTCCCTGTGGGGCAGCCGCAAGCCTGGGGGGTAGAAGTAGCTTCTTCTCAGTGCCCTCAACTCCCGACAGGAAAGTGCAGCAGAAACTCCACTGCCGGGAAGGGCAGATCTGGTCAAGTCAGACCCCAAAGTCCAAGTTTCATGGAAGTTTGTGCTTTTCCTAAAATTCTTTGAGGGGCCTGACAGTCCTCAGGGAGAGAAGACCATCACCTCAAGAGGAAGAAGGTCTATTTGGGGTCCTTTCCTCTCTAGGATCAATGGAGACACCAGGAGCCTAGAGAAGAGCATGGCTGAGCCCCGGGGAGAAGGCAGCGGCGGGCTAAGGTGCCCCAGGGCACTCACTGGGGAAGGTGAGGTGAGGGGAAGCAGCAGAGGGCCAGGGGGCCAACTAGGAAAGTCTGGCTTCTCCCCTGGCTCACAGAACTCCGTCCAGCTGGAGCAGCCTCCTGGCTCCCTGGACAGGGCTGCAGCAGTGACCAACCATCCCTGGCCAGAACTTCTCAATCTGGGGCAGCAGTGCCCACTCCCCCCGGGACTCCCGGACCCTGGCCAGGAAGAGCAGACACCACGTCTGAGCCTGGAACTAGACAGTCCCCCACCTGGGCAGCATGCACGGTTTAGTCTCGGCTCCCTCCGTCCTCTGTGGCTGCTCGAGCCCCCTTCCCGGGGCCTGCCCCCGCCCCCACACCTTCACACAGGTCTCCCTCTGTGCGGTAACACACCGGCCCCTTTCCTGGCGATTGGCTCCGGCCAATGTCTGCCAAGGCTCCAGATGAGGCTCCTTCTTCTCAAAGCTGGATGGGGGATGGGTTTGGGGCTGTTGTTCTGAACCTTCAGGTGGGAGCCAGGGGCCAGGTACTCCGGGAAGTGGCCAGAAGATAGGTCGGGGCAACTCCCCAAACCTGGTCCTGCCTGACTGGCTCCAAGATTTAGGATTCCAGATACCATCGCGAGCTCCCCGTGTGCCCTCCTTCCTGCCCTCCGCCCAAGGTCCCAACGCGGAGCCCCCCTAACCCTCCACCGCTGCTCCTTTCTACCACTTTGCCCGCTCCCTCCCAAGTCTTTTCCATCCACGGTCTAGGGCTCGCGGCCTGCGCCTCTGCAAACACCCCCCGCCCCTCCGATCCGGGCAGAACTCCGAGGGGAGGGGCCGGAGGCCCCCCTTCCCGCCTGTGGTCGGAGGGGGCAGCGCCGCAGCTCTGGGTTGGGGGGAGGACAGCAGCCGTCTCTGCGCCCCGCCGGATCAGGCCACTCAGCACACTAGGGGTGGGGGTGGGGGGCGGGAAGCAGGGCTAGCGGAGAGGGGGGTCCGGTCCAGGCAGGTGCGGGCTCTGGCTGGGCCCAGGCCGGCTCCGGGGGCGGGGTCTCAGGTTACAGCCCCGCGGGGGGCCGGGGGCGGCCCGCGGTTTGGGCGAGTTCGCCAGTCTCGAGGCGGGCCGGGCGCATATAACGGGCTCGGCGGACGGGAGAAGACGCAGAGCGCTGCTGGGCTGCCGGGTCTCCTGCCTCCTCCTCCTGCTCCAAAGGCCTCCTGCATGAGGGCGCGGTAGAGACCCGGACCCACGCCGTGCTCCTGCCGCCTCGCTGCGCTCCGCTCGGGCCGGCTCCGCCAGGCCCCGCGGTGAGCCATGATCCGCTTCGGGGCTCCCCAGACGCTGGTGCTGCTGACGCTGCTCGTCGCCGCTGTCCTTCGATGTCACGGCCAGGATGTCCGTAAGTCGCCCAACGCCCCTGCCTGCCACCCTTCTGTGTCTTCCCTCCGCACCCTCCCCCCGCGCACTCTCCCGCTCTGGAGCCGGTGTGTCCGGGTTAGAGTGGCTCCCGGGGTCACGGCGCGCCGAGACTTGGGTGCAAGATGCGCAGGAGCTCACCTAGCGGAGTTCTGCAAGTTAGGGGCTCTGCCCGAGAGTCCTCCGGTGCGGGTCGCTGCTGGAGGCATTTGCAGGTCTCTACCTTGCGCAGGAATTTGAAACGTGCAAAGTGTCGGGGGTTCGAGATGTTTGAGCACAGATTTAAGCGCACTCTCTTCCACCAGCTTTGATAATTAGGCAGGCGCACACGCACACAACTCACCTCCTCGAAGCACTCGGAGTTCAGCAAAAACAGGTCTTGGCCCGTCGATCTTAGAAGTTGGAACGGGCACTAGCGAAGGAGTGAGGAAGGGCCAAAGGGCTGACCTCGCAATCTTGTCCAGGGGTTGGTGGCTGGAGGGTTCAAAGGGGAGTTAGACAAAGGAGATGCTCTGAAACTGGTGGGCTGAAATCCGAGGCCACAAAGACGCTTCGGAGAGGCGCTCTGAGACCTCAGCGCCTCTGGCAGTTTCCTCCCCCTCCCGGCTGGCGCAGGAGCAAGGTGCAGCCCTCATTCTCATCTCGGCTTTCGCCCGGCCTCTAACGGGTGCAGAAACTTCCCGTCGGAGAGGCCATCTGAAAGGCGATAACATTCCAACCAGACTGTGCTTTTCAAACGCCCCAGAAAATAGCGCCCCCTCCCCGCGGTCTTCCCCTCCAAACCCCGGAGGTACTACAATGAGTTACTCTTCTAAGTTTCTGGAGCTCGCTGAGCCAGGCTGCGGGCTGTGGGTCTGTGTCTGTGTGCAGGGGAGGGGGGCACAGTTGGTCGACTGCTGTAACAATTTCAACCGAATATAGTTAGAGATAGCAGTTTTACAGTCTAGTCCAAAGGTGGTTCGGATCGCACCTTTCCATCGCCTCCTTTGGTAAAGTCCCACTGTCTGGGATTATATTCAGGACAAACGAAGCCTGGAAAGTGTATTAGGTAGAGAGGACTTTTTTTTTTTTCCCCACGTGTTTGGGCACGTTTCCGATGGCTGGGATTCCAGCCCTGTCTTTGTATGTTACAGATTGTAAATCAATCGCAGAGGAAACTTTTTTTGGGGGGCGGGGGCGGGGGGGGGAGTCACAATCCCTCTGCCGACCAGGCTCTATTTGGTCTCTCCTGCGAAGGCTCTGGGCCCAGGAGGACTTTCCCTTCATTAGAGCGGCTTTGAGGCGGGGGCAGGAGATTCTGGCCAGTCGTCGGGCGCTGCGCTGAACTGGCCGCGCGCTCCCGGGCACTTGTTGGAATACGGTGTGTCTATAAGTGATCCCGGCTCGGACTGACTATATTTTTGTCTTCATTTCGCACGGACACCCGTTACGGAAACTTAGTGCACAGTGAAATTAGCTAAGTGACCTTAAAATAATTCCCAAATTCTCCATCTGGTATTAGAAGCACTCACTTCAGTGGCAGAGCGCTCTCACCACTGCAGCTTTCCCGGGAGTGAGTGAATTCCACAGTTTCTTGGGCCCAGATCTTCCTTCTCTCCAGG
Source organism: Neomonachus schauinslandi (assembly GCF_002201575.2). Taxonomy (NCBI): domain Eukaryota; kingdom Metazoa; phylum Chordata; class Mammalia; order Carnivora; family Phocidae; genus Neomonachus; species Neomonachus schauinslandi. The sequence continues at coordinate 64,998,752 of NC_058407.1, forward strand.
GGGGAGTGCATCGGGGCGGTTGACTTTGCTCCCTGGCGCATCCCCTCCCCCGGATCAGTGGACCCAGAGAAGTGACGTGGGGGAAAGGCACGGCCTGCGTGGACGTCAGGGATGTCAGAACCCTAGAGCTCGGGCACGCCCCTCCTCCCATCTGTCCACGAGTTGGAGAAACTCACTGGAGGCGGCGTCTTTGACCCACATCTGCATTTCACAGCCCTCGCCTCCGAAAGTGCCCCTCGGCTGTGGGGAGAGACCTCAATCCTCCTTTGTGAGGCTTGTTTGCGTTGGGAGATTGGCAGCGATGGCTTCCAGATGGGGCTGAAATGCTGCCCGTATTTATTTAAACTGGTTCCTTGCGGAGACCTGTGAATCGGGCTCTGTGTGCGCTCGAGAAAAGCCCCATTCATGAGAGGCGAGGTCCGGTGGGTTCCCCCGGACTCCCCGACCCCCTCTCCACAATGCCCCCCTGTGCCCGCCCGCCGTCGCCTCCCGGGCTCCAGCCCTGCGCACAGCGGCGGCGGAGCAAAAACAGTTCCCCGAAAGAGGTAACTTTTTAATTGGCCTGCTACAAAGGAGCACTTTATACCGCGTGCGGTAACGAGGGGAACCGGATCAGGCGCGCCGGGATGCTATCGGCAGCCGTTTGGAACAGCAATTATGGAGGTGCTGGGCTCCTCCGTCCACACCTAGGGGATCCGGTTACGGGGCTGGCTTCTTTCTGGGGCAGTCATTTAATCCTGCTTTTCACCCTCCCGGGGTCTGTGGGCGAGCCGCGTCCAGAGCTGCAGCCGGGAGAGTCACCCAGCGGCTCCCACAGCCCGCGCCGCCTGGCCCCGCCCCCGCGCATCCCTGGGCCGCCCTTCCCAGCGAAATCCGATCCGCATTCGGGTGCACCCCCTTCTCCCGGCATTTTCTTTTTTCCACCCTGAGCCCTCTTGGGTGAGAGTGGGCTTTTCCTTAGTCCGGACGGGACACCATGAACCTCTCCTTCTTCCCCCTCCCCTGCCCCACCGCCCGCTTTCTGCAGTTCCAGCTATTTTAGCGGTGGGCGTGTCCCCGCGCTGGGACACGTGTACACCCTGGGATCCCCCTACCCTCGCCGGGATTATCTGGCCTAAAGGCTGAGCGGGTTCCTACTGGTGACAAAGGAAAAAAAAAAGGTTTATCTTTAGATTTTCAGAGCCTCCTTCAAGAGCCCCAGGCAGGCCCATTTCTTTCTCCGCCCACCTGGTTTGTGGCTCTTTCCTATTATTCATCCCCTGCAGCTGCCACTGCTTTGGGGATTTTGATGAGAAAAACAGCGCTGGGCGCTCCCTAGCACGTGGTGCGGGCTCTCCAGCCCTTGGCGCTCTCGGGAGCGCTCTTGTCAGCACAGGTTTCGTTTGCAGGGTGAATTCCAGACGGCAGGGCGCTAGTGGAGAGCGACTGGTCCGTGCCGTTCTTGGTCTGCCTTCTTGGACGAGGACAGGCCTGGACTGGTTCATCTTAGCCCAGGCCAGGCGTTCAAACACCCTGCGCCCTCCCCACCCCCCATATTGAGGTGTTGTCTTCGGATGAAGTTAGGGTCTCTCCAGGGAGGGGAAGGGCTGGAGGTCAGCAGGGGTAGGGGAGTTTGGGGGCTGGAGGGGGTGTCCCTTGGCCCTTCCTGCCGCCCAAGCATTCTGTTAGGCTGCTGGGGTCCCAAGTGTATTTATTGTCTGAATCGGCCTATCCTCCTCCCGGAATTGGTCCTGATTCTAATAGGATTTAAATAATGGGACATAATCCTGATTCTAACAGCTCCTCCTTTCACCACTCCCACCCCATATATACACTTTTGGAGTCTGGCCGTTTATAGATTCTAATTTTTGTGGGTAGAATTTTCTACATGCCTTCTGCATTTTACCTGTCAGTTGTATTTAGCAAATCCCATAATTCCTAGAGGAAGGCAGAAACAAGGCCTCTGTACCTGTGCTGGGGTGGAGGGGGGGGCGTGTCTCTGTTTTCTCCTCTCCTCTGTCTTTGCGGTTCCTGAGTTCCCATTTGGGGTCTCACCCCCTGCTCCCACTCCAGCTTGCCCCTGCCCCTTCACCTCTGCCCCAGGCTAGATGCCAAAAGAGAATATGCTGCAGTAGCCCCGCCCCTCCCCTTCACGGCAGGGTCTGGATTTTCAGTGGTGAATAGAGAGCATAATGCAAGGTGCTCAATAAAGGTAACTTGAAGAATGGCTTAGAAAAATAATTTTCAAGTCCTCCATGTTCAGGTGGCCGGAGCCCGCATTCTTCAGCATTTGAATGATGTCACGTTGACTGCAACCTCTTTCTCTTTTTCTCTTCTGGCTCCCCACCCCCTCCCTCCCTTCGCTCCCCCTGCTTCCCCTGCTGGGCCGTTGGTGCAGAGAAGGCCGGCAGCTGTGTGCAGGACGGGCAGAGGTATAATGATAAGGATGTGTGGAAGCCCGAGCCCTGCCGGATCTGTGTCTGTGACACTGGGACCGTGCTCTGTGACGACATAATCTGTGAAGACATGAAAGACTGCCTCAGCCCCGAGACCCCCTTCGGAGAGTGCTGCCCCATCTGCTCAACTGACCTCGCCACGGCCAGTGGTCGTAATTTATTTATTTCCTGTTCCACATAAATAAATTACTCGCAGGTGCAGCACATGCCCTCCCATGGATGCTGGTCCTCTCTGCGAAGCACAGGGACTGGTTATCCATGGGACCCCAGCAGCGGAGGCCAAAAGGAAAGGCCACTTCTTGCTTGCAGGTTGACCCTGAATGAGCCTGAGACACTTAGAGGGGTCCTTCCTCATCCCAAACCTCCCCCCAGATACACTTCCGACATCTGGAAGGACAGATGTGATTCCACAGAGGTACCCTCTCTGGAATCATCTCTGCCAATCACTGGGAGCCACGATGGAGAGCACAAGCTCTGTGGGCCCGACTCCAGACGAATTCCTCTATGACCCACAGCTCATCTTCTCTGTAGAAGGCCGCTAAATATCTGGTCGTCAGTGGGGAGAAATCTCTGCCGGCTAGTGGGGAGACAGAGGGCAGGCTCCCTCTTTGAAATATGGACCCTCCCTGGCAGTTTCCTTTTGTGTTTACCTCTTTTGGAGTTAACTGCCAATTAAGATGCGAGTTAATAAAAGAAGGCAGAGCTGGGTGCTGGGAGGTGGGGCTGGGCGAGGACCCCGCGGGCTGCATTCCGGTGCAGTTTATTGACTCCCAGCCAGAACCAGTGCTGCGTGATGTGTCTGTGACCCCTCCCCAGCACTTGGACACAGGCCCCATCTCCCTGTCACATGGGGGGGGTCACATGCCTAGGCCCCTTGGGTGGCCCTCACTGTCCCCCTCCTACTCCAACGGAGAAGAAAGTGGAAAGCGAAGCAAGGAGTTGCCTTTCCTTAACACTTCGCCAACACTGGTGACCTGCTTTTCTGGTCCAGATTTCCGGGTCATTTCTGAGGCCCGCGTGCAGGAAGTGTTGATTGCCTCCCCACTTTGCTGCTACAGAGGGGGGCGGGCTCACTGATTTGGGATGGCCCTGGCTGCAATGCCCTAACTCCCATGCCCTGCTGTGTTCATGTGCTTGCTTTGAGGATACCCAGCTTGAACGTAAGACCCCTCTGACCACCTAACTCCTCTTCCGGGAGGGCTCGGGCCGCGGGAAGGGCTTCCTACTCTGTGGAGAGAGAAGAGACTTGGACCTTCCGCCAGCTTTTGGTGCTTCCTATCTTGGAGCTAATTAGATCGCTTCGTAGGCCCTGCTCCATTCTTTTGCATGCTGACTGCTTCTTCCATAACAAAGTCTGGGTCAGCTCCCTTCCTCAAGGGACCTCAGCAACCCCAGGACCCCAGTGACCCTAACATCCCAGCAGAGGGGACAGGAAGCTGTCCCCTTCCGGGGTTGTGTCCTTGTTTGTTCTGTTAAAGAGTGTTTGCGCAACAAGAACTTGTACTTCTTCATCTCACAATTTTTCATTCTTCTCTTTTTCCATTTGCAGGGCAACCAGGACCAAAGGTAAGGGCTTTTTCTTCTTCTTGTTTTTGGGCTTTCTTCAGAAGCAGTGTTATGCACGCCCAGCCTGTGGTTGGTAGGCAGCAGCAGAGGGCTGTTTTAGGGGATACCTCAATGCTTGGACTGCGGGGCAGGGTTTTTGTGCTCGGGGCTTGGTGGGCTTGCGTGGCTCCATCCTCAGGTTGTGCCCTGTTTCAGGGGCAGAAAGGAGAACCTGGAGACATCAAGGATGTAAGTACACATTATTCTCATACCAGTTGCCTCTCCTGCTCTAACTGGGTCAGCTCCTTGGACTCCCTCTAATACGCCATCCTGTGCGTCTCTCTCTCTCTCTGTCTCTCTCCACAGATTGTAGGACCTAAAGGACCTCCTGGGCCTCAGGTAAGAAAGGGAGAAATCCCTTCCTCCCTCTCTTCCTCAAGTAACTGATCTGCAGGCCCCCGGCCTTGCCATCATCTCAACATTTTCCTCACCTTCAGGGACCAGCAGGTGAACAAGGACCCAGAGGTGATCGTGGTGACAAAGGTGAAAAAGTGAGTTGAGAAATGCTCCCCGACCCCCCGTGGCCTCCCCAGGTCCTCTGAACGTCTTCCCCTCCCCCCATGTGCGTGACCACCACCTCAGGGACAGCCTGTGGCTGGGTGGTTCTTGCATCAGCCCTGCTTCACTTGGGTGCCCCTTTCTCTTTCTGCCAAGGGTGCCCCTGGACCTCGTGGCAGAGATGGAGAGCCTGGGACCCCTGGAAATCCTGGCCCCCCTGGTCCTCCTGGCCCCCCTGGTCCCCCTGGCCTTGGTGGAGTAAGTATCCTTCTGTCCCCTCCCTTCAGGCTGTCCTTCCAGAACTGTGGCTTCTAAATTGCTACTCACACTTACCTGGCTGGCTCCCACAGCCTGTCCACGGGCTTCTCCCCAGGCCTGTAATTTAGTGGAGTCACATATTAGGCCTGAGACCGTGGCATTCAGGGATGACTTTTTTCACTCACCGGGTTTCTGCAAAGAAAGTCTTCAGGTACCTGGCTTCCAGGCATCTGTGCTGTGCGGTTGATTCCTGGGCGTGGGCGTGGGGGCCGAGGGAGAGGATGACCGAGCACTTGTAGTTACCTGGAAGAAGAGTGACCACTGTCCTTGGAAAACATTTAATCCCGGTCCTTGCCAGGTCCATTCCAAGCTACTATTCATTCTCATGAAAGAGGCCCACTGAGTGAAGGTGTGTGGCGAAAGTCATTTTTGGAATTAAGCCAGTCAACGGATCATATTATTGTCCAGTTTTTGCACATTTGCCATTTTGATGCTTGCTAGGTAATAAGTTCTTAAACTTAAGAGGCTTACAGATGCCTACGCCTTCCCTTGCTGAAATATTTTAAGGCTGTTGATTTTAGTCTTTTGCTGGGCAGTAAATTCCTGGGAATCAAATTAAAAAAAAACAAACTTTAAAGTGATGTTTTAGTTCTATTTCTCAATGTAGGTTGAACAATGTATTTACTATTTTAGAATTTAAAAAATAATTCTGTGCAATGAAATGTGGGTAACTGATACTCCTCCAAATAGCATTTTATCTTCCAGGGAAATGATTATGCCACTGGCATCTCGTAACACATTTCCAGAACGATTTTTCAGGAATCACTGGCAATTCTGTTCAATGCTAGGTTAGTCTCCAACAATTAGAGTTTATCTAAAATAGAGGGCTTTTTTTTTTTCTATCCCAATTTATAGCTTACCTAGTTGAGAAGGAACAACCTGGGGCCTCTCAAGCTCCTAATGTTGTTGGGTTTATTTGCAGAACTTTGCTGCCCAGATGGCTGGAGGATTTGACGAGAAGGCTGGTGGCGCCCAGATGGGAGTGATGCAAGGGCCGATGGTAAGGAAAGACACCAGTTTTTTGCAGCCAAAATGGCAGGGGGTGGCCCTTAGCAGAGCCAGAGAATCTGACAACCTCACGTTACAGATAATTGCTTAGAGCAGCTCTTCTCCATCAGTTATGTAACCTCCCATGGGGTTAGCCCCAAGCATTTGGTTTTTAATGGTGATGGATGCCAGTTCTAATGACGCGCTGGAGTGACCAAGAAGAATGAGGATGGAGAGACACATCTAGGCTGAGGCTGGAAGGCCAGCCGCTATTGCTCTTGGAATGAGAACTGAAGAATGCAGATAGTAGCCACTGTCCTCCAGCACCCACAGGACTTCCAGCAGGAAATCTCAGGCCTGCAGCTCCAGCTTGGCACAAGCTAAATGAAACTCAGACTTTAGTAAACATGGCTGTGGTCCAGGAGAAAGCAAGGCCAGCCTCTCTATCCAAATGGTGCCTATAAATAAATAGATTGTTGCGTGGGGAGTGGGAAATGAGAAGGAGCAGCCACTGTAGGGCCCCTGCCCACAGAGTAACTGTCTGTCCTTTGTCTGGGCCCCTGGCTGGGAGGCGGGGGCATGCTGGCGGCCGCTGGTGAAGCATTTCCAGTGAACCCCCTCCTCTTCTGTTTGCCGCAGGGCCCAATGGGACCTCGAGGACCTCCAGGCCCTGCTGGTGCTCCCGTAAGTACTGGGTCTTTCCGCTCCGTGCAGTGCAGATGCGTTCAAGCTCTCTCGTGTCAGTCTGTGGGCTTAACCTGGTGTCCTCATGTTACTTTTTAGGGACCTCAAGGATTTCAGGGCAACCCTGGTGAACCTGGAGAACCCGGTGTCTCCGTGAGTACCTGCATGGGCCCTGCCCTCCCCCCGGGCGGCGGGGGGGGGAGGGTGTCTCCAGTGATGTACCACGCAGACACCAAGACTGCCCAGAGCTTTCCCAGTGGAGGGCCCCGAGATGCCACTTAGCTCTGCCAGGATCTCTCCCAGAGAAGCCCAGGAGGCAAGGACCACCAGAGCTCTGTCACAACAGTCCCCTTTCTGGGTCACCCTCGGCCTGTGCTGCCTTCCAGGATAATCAGCTCTGCACTCTTGCTTTCTCTCAGCACAAAGTGGGCTTCCCCACCCCCACCCCCATCTTTCTTCCTTATGGAAGAACTTAGATTCCAAAGGCTACAATCCCGAAGTTTTGTCCACTGATTAGGTATCATCCCCCTCCAACCATCTCTTAAACTTTCTTACTTCGTTTGTAGGGTCCCATGGGTCCCCGTGGTCCTCCTGGCCCCCCTGGAAAACCTGGTGATGATGTGAGTATCCCTGAGTAGTCGAATGAGTTGCTGTGTCCTTTGAAAGGGTGTGGGGAGGATGTGCGTACTGGGGCAGTGATGCGGAAGCGCCCTCAGCCTGGCCCAGGGTGGAAGTGTCCTTAGGGGCAGGACTGGTCAATCAGAGCCACAGACTCTGTCTACCATCTACATTCCCACTTGCAGCTTAGCTTACGAGTGCCTGGGGACTGCTTTGGACCCATTGGGAAGGGAAATGATTAAAACATCATTAGCTCCAGGAAGGGAAATTGAGAAACGGGAGAAAGAGAGGGAAAACACAGGGGGAAAGATGTTGAGAAGGGAAAACAAAAGGAAGACGCTCAACAGCCCAACATTATCTTAATTGTAAATGAGCTAGGAAAAGCGCAGCCTGAGTCAGGATGTCTGCAAAGGATGCAAACGAAGTGAAAAGATAAGAGTTGGCTCTCGAGCTGTTCTTATGAATCACATTAGACAGTGAAAGTCTCCCTGGGTAAGGTAGCCTAGCCCAGTCCGCAGAGCCTCGGAGGGGAGAGAGGAGAGTCCCCTGGGGAAGCTGCAGGCTGGTCAGGATGGAGGAGCTTGCCCATGCAATGTACAGCTGTCCGAAAGAATACGTCATGACCCAGGAAAGGCATTCAAAGTCCGGAATCCCAAGGAGGTGAGGGAGATGAATAAGCAGGTGGGCAAAAGGCATAGAAGATGGGGAGGAGAGATGCGATCTGGAGCGTGCCCACTACGCTAACTTGTCTTCTGCTGAAGCTGAAACACATCTCTCTCCCTTCAGGGCGAAGCTGGAAAGCCTGGAAAATCTGGTGAAAGAGGCCCCCCCGGCCCTCAGGTAGAGCGCCCCCCCGCCAGCCTCAAACCTTGTTCCGAGTCTCCCTCCTTTGCAGCTGAGGCAGTGGCCTCACACCCAGCGCCTCTAGTTCAGCTAGCTCACTTCTAGAATGGAATTCCAACAGCCCCTACACACCTCCGCCCTCATGCTGATGTGTAGGATCCTCACACAGGCCCACGGGGCGGGGGGATGCTGGGCAGCTGTTGTTTACACCCATTTTGCATAGGATGGGGCGAAGCATAGTAAGGGGGGGCTCTGGGATCTACTGCAAGAGCTGTCTAAGTGCTGGGCTCCTGACTGCCCTGCCGGCCTGAGGGAGCTGGCTCCGGAAGGTTCTCTAGCAGAGCAGGGCAGCCTTGACTCAGCCCTCTGCTCTGCGCCTTGAACATCTCCTCTCTGCACTGCAGGGTGCTCGAGGCTTCCCGGGAACCCCAGGCCTTCCTGGTGTCAAGGGTCACAGAGTAAGTATCATGGACAAGAGTGTTGGAAGGAAGTTATTGCCCAGGGGAGAGAAAAGCATCTGGGGGCATGAATCTTCCTAATAGGGTTTCCCAGAAGTGTGATGGAACATTTTCTCTTGTCCTCTAGGGCTACCCAGGTCTAGATGGTGCTAAGGGAGAAGCTGGTGCTCCAGGTGTGAAGGTAAGGACCGAGGAGCACATGGGGATGGGGAACAGAGGGAGATGATGAGACACCTTTCTTTCCAGTCAAGGAGATCCTATTAAGCCAATGAGTTAGCACATCAGGTCAGCTTTGGTTGGGAACACCCAGTCCTACATCCTGCTGGAAGAACAGCAGGCTGGGAGAGCTCAGGGAGTTGTCCCTGGCAGAACTGAAGTTTGGGGGGTCTCAGTGCTAGCTGAGTTGACCAGAGCTTTTGGCTTCTTCCTTGGGAGTTTTCTGGGGGCTGCCAATGGGGACCTGCTCACTGACCCTGTGCATCTTTTTCCCAGGGAGAGAGTGGTTCACCGGGTGAGAATGGTTCTCCAGGCCCAATGGTGAGTATGAATAATCACCCCCTGGGAGGGCCTCCAGACACTCTTCAGGCAGCTCCTAAAGCCTAGCAGATGGCTCTGCTATAGAAACCGCTCCCTTCGGGCAAAGTAGATATTCAGCTTTGCAGATCTGATCTGATTATGATTAGATCAAAAAGGTAAATTTATCGAATAGATGATTTGTTCAAGTTGCCCCAGCATTTCCTTGACATAGCCCTATGTTAAGATGCGTTTCAGTTTTAAAAAATTCCGTCTCTTCTCAACATTTGGGGGGGTTCATCTGTGGCACGAAGCGGGACGTGCCGGTGACAAGGCTCCCAGTAGCAACAGGAGCATTGGTGGTTCTGCCTGGGCAGAAACACCTTTGATGTGATGTGGGGAGACCTAGACGAGTGGGAAGGCAGGCTCAGGGGCAGCCACACCTTTGCCTCCTGGGCATGTGCGTGCTCCCCGCTCTCGTGTCTGGGGAGGACTGGCAGAATGTCATTGAGCCAGCTCATGCTTGTGTTCTGGCGTGTTCCAGGGTCCCCGCGGCCTGCCCGGTGAGCGAGGACGGACTGGCCCTGCTGGTGCTGCAGTGAGTAATGACAAGGCCAAAGCCACCATTTGGCCCATACTTCGGAGTTTACAAGACACTTTCATATAGGGCTATCCTTGACCCTCCAAGCCACCCTGGGAGGTGTAGAGCGTATTGTCATCCTGCGGGGATGGATTCTGAGTGTGCCTGTCACGAATTCCCAGGCCCGGTCTGCACAGTTGCAGGACTGGGGTGGACTGTGGAAGGGTTGGTTGGTGGGGGCGGGGCTCTCCCTTAGCAGCTGGGATTATTCCGGTCACCCCTCACAGCCCCCACGCACTCCCAGTCAGTCCAGTTTGAACTTATGGACAGACTTCAATTGGCTACAGTGCCGTGCTACTTTCTGGTGTTGAGATGATGCTCTAGAAGAGTGTTCACAGTCTCGCGTCACCTCATAGGGCCTTTATACTTGACATCGCTGCTGTGGCTGGCAGTACGTGGCCGCCGTGGCTTAGGCACTTCCTAGGGTCAATACCTCATGTGCTTCATCTCATCTAATCTTCCCTCAAATCCTGTGCAGTAGAGTCTATTCTCCCCGTTTTATTTTATTTAAGGACTTTATTTATTTATTTGAGAGAGCGAGCATGAGCAGGGGGAGGGGGAGGGGCAGAGGGAGAGGGAGGAACAGGCTCCCCGCTGAGCAGGGAGCCCAACCCCACCAGAGGCAGGGCTCGATCCCAGGACCCTGAGATCATGACCTGAGCTGAAGGCGGATGCCTAACTGACTAAGCCACCCAGGCGCCCCTATTCTCCCCATTTTAGAGAAGAAGAAACTGAGGCCCAGAAAGGTTAAATTGCTTAAAGCCATGCTCGGCAGCCTCAGAGTCTGGTGGCCTCTTGCTGATGGGGGCAGGGAAGGGCGTGGGGATCTGCAGGGCATTTGCAGCCAGAGGAGCATGCAGGTGTTTAGCTCTGACCCCTCAGTGGTAGAGAGCACTTGCAGGCGCTCGGTCAGGCGGGTGATGTGATGAAAGCTGTGTTTAAGAAAGATTATGCTTTCTGTTGAGCTCATACCCCAGCCACCCAAGCGCCGAGGCCCCTCCTCACAGGCCCTTGCGAGGCTGGCCTAAGTAAATCAGCTTCACTCACTCTGCAGCTTTCCAGATAATGTATCTGTTTGGCAGAAATTTCCCTCAAAAGCAGATCAGTGACATAACAGGCAGCGTTGACCCCCATTTGTCAGCCAGGGCTGCTGAAGGGCTTTGTCCTGGAGTCACTTTGTGTGAGGGGATTAGAGAGGGCTGGGGCTGCCAAGAAACACTGCTATTTCGGCGGATTATTCGGACCTGGCTTGTAGCTTTTTGGCCAGGCTCGAAGCCACGGTGGTTGCACCCTGTGAGGGGCAAAGATGAGCTGCATCCCTGTTCTTCCTCCTTCCTGGCCACAGCAGGCCCTGCTTCCTGCTCCTCCTTGCTGATTCCTGTCCCCACAGTAGTCCGGCTGGCAGGCCTTGCATAGGATCTGGCATAGAAAGTTGACAACGTCACATCGTTCCAAGTGCAGGCCTGCTGTCAAGGCTGGGCCCGGGCCTGGGCTGGGTTGGCCTCTGCCCGCTGTGGTCACGTGCCCCCTTGGGCCAGACGGTGCCCTCTCCCAGCCGTGCTGCAGGCAGAGCCTCGGACGCCAGCCCAGCGCAGGCCTCCTGGAGCAGTGCTCAGCTCCCCTTTGCCCATGCTGGGCCCCAGGCCTCTTCTCTGGCCAGCCGCTGGAGGGAGGGGCTCCAGAGTTTCCTGAAGCAGCCAGCCTGGCCCAGAAGGGGCTCTGGCCAATGCTGAGGCTTTATGTGCCCTCTGACATTTTTTTCTGTCCAGTCTCCTCTTGCTTTCCTGTTTAATGCCCATCTGGAGAGTCTCTGTCAGGAGAAATGGACCATAGCCAGGAAGAAGATTTGAGTCTTTTTTAAAACCTGAGCTCCCCGAAAGCATCCTTCTTCAGCACCCCAGAAAAGGTAGAGGCAGGCAGGCGGGGCTCACCTTGGGAAAGGTCGCCTTCTGGCTGGCTCTGGTCCCCTGCCAAGGACCAGGGGCCAGGCCTAGCTCCGCGCGGCCTAATGGTTCCTGGAGTTTGGGTAAAATTTCTCTAGGTCCTGAGGGGCTTTGAGAGAGAAACTGGGGAATGCTCACCACAAAACTGGGGGGAAAAACCCTCAAAACTAGTCCTAGGGGCTCCTGGGTGGCTCAGTTGGCTAAGCATCTGACTCCTGGTTTTGGCTCAGGCCATGATCTCATGGGTCATGAGATCGAGCCTCATGTCAGGCTCCTCGCTGAGCGAGGAGTCTGCTTGAAGATTCTCTCCCTCTGACCCTCCCCCCACTCACGTGTGGTCTCTCTCTCTCAAATAAATAAATAAATCTTTACCAAAAAGACACACAAAAAATTAGTCCTAGAGAGAAAGAACTAGCAGCCTTGTCTTACAGTGTAAAGGACTCTCAGGGGCATGAGCTCAGATGTGGTCCTCAGGCTGTGCCCAGTGCCGTGTCCCCCTCACAGGGCTTCTTCCCGGCCAGAGGCAGACATCCTGTGCATCCTGTGGGCATCTGTGTTTCCTGGTTGTCTGGAGGGGGTGGGAAGGGGGCGGAGCCCGGAGGCATCCTGGAGTTAACCAAGGAGAGGCCTTAACCAAGCCTTAACTAAGGAGGTTAACCAAGCCCCCCGAAAGTGTTTCCCACTGCGAGCAGGTGGGAGGAATTGAGTTAGGTTTGCTGCTTGGCTCTTTCATTTTTCTTTGGCTCAGTTCACTGAGTCTTTAAGTGATAACTTGGCCTTGAAGTTGCGGATATTTGGGGTCTAAATGAAAGTTTCAGAAATGATGGAATAGCGAGGAAATCACCCAAGCTTTGCCCACTGCTGCCCGGCAGCACGCTTCCTTGCAGCCACCACGGAGGGGTTCCCGGCTGTTCCTTCCTGTGGGGCTGTCCTGCCCTGGCGCCAGGCCACCCTGGCCCTCCTCCCTGGGGCCCTGGGGGCCCAGCACTGCCCAAGTTTTCTGTGGGGTGGGCTGCTGACCGGGAGGGCCTGGCCGTGCGGGGCTTCTCACCGTGCCTGCTTCCTTCTCCCCTCTCACAGGGTGCCCGGGGCAACGACGGCCAACCAGGCCCAGCAGGCCCTCCGGTAAGTGCCTTTTACCCGTGGTGCGTTCTCCTGAGCCCTGTTCAGCAGCACAGCGGAGCGGGCAGGGTGGGCCTTCCAAGGCGGAGGAGCAGGAACGCTTTCTCCCTGTTACCCTAGTATGTTGATAACAAGCTTTGAAGTGATGGGTCATTTTTCTTAGCCACGCTTTGGGCATTTTTTTGAGGAGGGACAGATAGGGAGGTCAAAGAATCATCTGCTTCTCACCATATATACAGTTAGATGCTTTGCCTTGGGAAGCCAGGCTCAGGGACACTGGCCGTGGGGACAGTTTTCATCCAGGGACTTTGAGCCACAAGGGATGCAGAGTCAAATCGGTACAAAGGTGGGGAGGAGTGTGAGGTGTGGGGGTGGCTCACTCTGGGGGCTGGAGAAATACGACCCAGAAACGGCATTCACTTTCCCCCTCCTTCCTTCCTGCAGGGTCCCGTGGGTCCCGCTGGCGGTCCTGGCTTCCCTGGTGCTCCCGGGGCCAAGGTATGTGCCCTGCCCCCTTTCCCCTGTTCTTGCTGACTGCCCCCTAGATAGTCCCCCCTTCCCTTCTGAGGGGTGTCTCCCACCCCCAGCCACTGCTGCTCTCCATGGAGGCAAGGAAGGGCCAGGCGTTTCACAGCTCCTGGCTGGAAGGGAAAGTAAGCCGGCAGGATGCAGAGCTGGGGGTACAGTTCCAGCTTGAGACTGGGGGGGAGGCAGAAAATGACGGGGAGACACCAGAGATCTGGGAGGGAGCAGAAGACCAGGACCCAAAGGGAAGAAGGCAAAGCTCCGCAGCCTCTAGCCCCGGAGGAGAGCCGGAGGACGGGGGCAGGGAGATGGCTCCGAGCTTCCCCTGGGCCCTGCTTCAGCTGGGGGGCTCGGCGCGGCCCAGCAGTGCTAACAGAGTGCTTCCGAGGATTAACAGGGGCCAGGGGGAGGCCAGCCGGTTCAGGGAAAGGCCCCCATGGCCCAAGCGGGGATTCCGGTGCACACGTTCCCCGGGAATTCTCTCCCGAGATGAATAAGGAGCCTCCGTGTGGTCACTGGCATCAGGTTGCCTTTCCCCTCCCGGGGGTTTCCGTGGCAACCAGACAGTGTCTGAGGCCCCTGGGAGCTGGGTGAAGGAGACCCATTGTGAGGAGGGACAGCGGAAGGTGAGGGGGCCTGACCTTTAGAAATAATAACTACAGAAGTGAAGCGAGAGCGCTCCGAGGAGAAACCTGAGCAGGCCCTGCCCGGCCTCCGGCTCAGCGGCTTCCCCAGGGCACTCTGCGGGCCACACAGCCCAGAGCCGAGCTGCTTGTGCCTTTCAGGAAAACAGGGAGAGTACAAGCAGAGGCCATTTGGGGGGCTTGCGGGGGCTGCCAGAAGCCGAGGAGAATCGGGCCGCGGCCCAGCTTGCTTTTACCCTGGCTGCCTGGCTCGCTTCAAGCCGGCCCGGGCCACAGCCTGATACGAGTGGAGGGGTGCCGGGAGCCGAACTCTCCCAGGGCCTCCGTTTCCTCAGGAAAAGCACTAGGTGGACGGGGGGTAGGTAAAGGCTGCCCACCTCAGTTGCCCGCCCATCAGCCCACGGCGCTGCCCGCTGCGGGCAGGAGACCCCAGCAGGGCCTTTCCGAGGGGCGCTGATGGGGCCCACAGAGGCGTGCATCTGCCACGGGGCGGGGGGAGGCGGTTACGGTGTCAAGGGGACACGGTGAGCGCAGGAGGCGGGAGGACGAGGTGTCAGGTCGGTGCCTGTGGGAACGCGCGGGGAACACGCCTGCACACGGTGGGTGCGTGTGTGTCTCAGCCTGCTGGTGCGTGCCTGTGGCTGGCCCGCGAGAGGTCTGTGCCCCCCGTCTTCTCATTCCATCCCTCCGTCTCTGCCCAGGGTGAAGCTGGCCCCACTGGTGCTCGCGGTCCCGAGGGCGCTCAAGGTCCTCGCGGCGAACCTGGTACTCCTGGGTCCCCCGGGCCGGCTGGTGCCTCTGTAAGTGCAGCTTCCCTTTGGCCTGAAGCACCTGGGGTCTGTGGCCCCGGCTGCTCTTGACTCTGTCTATTTCTGAGAGAAGTGGGGCCCCAAGCAGAACCCCACCCACCAAACCTTCATTTTGGCCCAGCACTTGCATCCTGAGCTCTAGGGACACCTCTCCCTCCAACCTCGTCCTCCCCTTGAAGCGACCAGCAGGGCCATGTCTGCAATGGACAGCCCTTGGATCTGCAGCCTGGGAGGGCTGGGGGGCGGCTGGGGCTTATTCTTTGCTTCTTAGTTTATAATGACACCATCTTCTTTTTCAGGGTAACCCAGGAACTGATGGAATTCCTGGAGCCAAAGGATCTGCTGTGAGTGTGGCCCTGGGACTTGGCTCGCGCAGGTGGGTCAGTCCCTCCTTGCTCCGTCTCCTGATGCGCCTCTCTTCTACTCATGCTGACAGGGTGCTCCTGGCATTGCTGGTGCCCCCGGCTTCCCTGGGCCCCGTGGTCCACCTGGCCCTCAAGGTGCAACTGGGCCTCTGGGCCCGAAAGGTCAGACGGTAAGGCCCAGTGTGAACCCCAAGTCCCTCCAATACCCCTGGAGTCAAACCCTGCCATCCCTCCTTCCTGCACTCACACTGGCGTCCTTGCAGGGGGGAGGCGGGGGAAGGAAGGGGCTGCCTTTAAGGGTGTCTGGAGGTGGGCAGGGTCCATGGAGAGAACCTAGTGTGAGAACATGCCTCTCTCTTTTCCCAAGGGCGAGCCTGGTATTGCTGGCTTCAAAGGTGAACAAGGCCCCAAAGGAGAACCTGTGAGTATCTGCCCGCCAGCTCTCGGGCCCAGAGCCATCCCCCAGCCCACTGCCCTGCTCCTCTGTAGCCCCGTCCCCTAATCTGGGGCCTCCTCAGGTTGTGCCTGGAGGAGGGGGCATAACAGGTTGAGAAGCTGATGCAGCTTAAGCTCCCATCTTTGGTTTGACCAATTTGAACAGTTTCAACTTTCCACCCTCTCTCTTCCCACTGGGCCACGTCTGCTGCTCTCCCTGGGCCGATCCTTTATGGCCCCTCTTCCCCAGTCGCCAGCCCTAAAACGATAGCCAAGGCCTCTCCCTCCCTTGCCAGGCCAGGGACGGACCCAGCGCCAGGTGAAGACTCACCCTGTTTCTCTTTTGTGCTGCTTCTCAGGGCCCTGCTGGCCCCCAAGGAGCCCCTGGTCCTGCTGGTGAAGAAGGCAAAAGAGGTGCCCGTGGAGAGCCTGGTGGTGCTGGGCCCGTCGGTCCCCCTGGAGAGAGAGTAAGTGGGCTGGGAGTTCCCACTTTCTGTGGGGTATGTCCTGGACGTGGAAGTTGAGTCTTTGTGGCTCTGTGTTCTGGCCAAGTCCTGTGGCCTGAGTATCCGATTCCTCTCTTCTCCACTCACTGCTGTGGGGACAGGGAGCCCTCCTTATTTGTGCCCCTCACCCCCAGGATGGCATGAAACAGTTTGAGCTATGCCCCAGGACAGGCCCGAGAAGTTAATCTCTCAGAATCTTGCCGGCCATAGCTACCCACCTACAGAAATGGTGGTTTGTGGGTTGGTGGGATTGATCTCCTGAAGCGGGGCGAGGCTCTCTGTATGGCTGGGTCAGGGGCCATTCTAACTCACTACCTGTCCTCCTCCCCCTTCCTTCTAGGGTGCTCCTGGCAACCGTGGTTTCCCAGGTCAGGATGGTCTAGCAGGTCCAAAGGTGAGTGGGGGAAGAGGGGCTGGGGTGCCTGCATTGCTGGTCAAATGGCCTCCTGCTGACGCCCTGCCTCCCCTTGTGTAGGGAGCCCCTGGAGAGCGAGGGCCCAGCGGCCTTGCTGGTCCCAAAGGAGCCAACGGTGACCCTGGCCGTCCTGGAGAGCCTGGCCTTCCTGGAGCCCGGGTAAGTAGCCAAGCTGCTTTTGCTCTTGACTTCCAGCTCTGAGCCAAGTCCTCGTGCCCTTCCCCACCTGCTCCCTCCAGCCCTGTGCGGCCAGGATTGAGAGGACCTGGGGCCTTCCCTGACACCCATCCTCTCTCTCTCTCCTGAACAAAGGGTCTCACTGGTCGCCCTGGTGATGCTGGTCCTCAAGGCAAAGTTGGTCCTTCTGTAAGTCTCCCATCTGGGGTAGTTGGGAGGGGATATCCCTGGGGAGGCAAGTAGGACGAGAGATGGGAGTTTGGGTGGGGGTAGCTTGTGCATTTTGAGGATCGGGGAGGGGGCAGATGGTGGGCATCAGGCCAGGTGTGGAGCTCTGCAAATGCCATCCTCGTGTGCCTTTGTGCTTTGGGGCCTTCCCTTGGAGGAGGACAAAGCCTGGCGTGCACTGTTAGGGGTTACGCTCCTCGTTTAAGCTGTGCCTTGTTGCTGCCAGGGTCCGTGTGTGTGGTGTGGGCTGCTGGTTGAGACCTTGATCAACCCCATGTGCCGTGTGCCCACCAGCACAGTGGGCACTTGGTAGATGCTGGATGCACGAATGTGGTCAGAGTGTCTACATTCTGACTATGGCGTCCTCTGTTTCAGGGAGCCCCCGGTGAAGATGGCCGCCCTGGTCCTCCAGGTCCTCAGGGTGCTCGTGGGCAGCCTGGCGTCATGGGTTTCCCTGGCCCCAAAGGTGCCAATGTAAGTCACAACCTGCCCTTCCATTTCCTTGCACACAGTGCGACCTCCCTCCTCGGCCCTAGAGAAAGGACCGGCTCCTGAATAGAGTTAACCCATGGACAGTTAGGAGCAGGAGCCCTGGTGCCATGGGCAGCTTGGGCCTCCATGTCCTGCAGGAGTGCATGTGATCTGGGGAAACCTGGGGTTCCTGAGAGCTTCAGGGCCTCAGCCATGACATCGTTCCATGGGGCAGTGCTGTCTCACTCCCGAGCACGGGAGGGTGCAGATACTCGGCTTGAGCTTCTGCTGCCCATCAGGCTATGGCCCCGAGCCCCAGTCTCCCCAGCCCGCTCTAGCCCCCCCACCCCAAACCCTCTTCATGGTCCTGCCCTCTTTCCTCCAGGGTGAGCCTGGCAAGGCCGGGGAGAAGGGACTGCCTGGTGCTCCTGGTCTGAGAGTAAGTAGCCTGCCTCACTGTCTGCGTGTTGGTGCTAGCTGGACACGTGCAAGGGGAGCCCCATCCCTCGGCCTGCTCCCGGGGTCCTAGTCAGCAGTGGGGGTTCCTCTGGCTGGGGTCCCGCTGCTCTGGGCCCTTTGGGGGTCCACACAGGGACACTTCCAGCTGCTGTTGGTCAGCAGTCCAGGGAGAGGAGGAAGAGTCCCATGCTGAGAAAGACTGGGAAAAGAAGGGGCCCAGGGAAAGAAGGGGGTAGAAATGGAATTTGGGTTGGGGAATCATGGAGGTCTGGAATCTCTGGGCCACCAAGTGTACCTGCTCAGTGCTGGGGTCTGCGGAACTGAAGGATGTGTGTCACGCCATCACCCTTTCCTCCCTCCTCTAGGGTCTTCCTGGCAAAGATGGTGAGACAGGTGCTGCAGGACCCCCCGGACCAGCTGTAAGTACCTGCCTAGCCTCTCCAGGTGGCCCTGTGGGCATGGGGTGGTGGCACGGAGGCCAAGGCACCTCAGGCCCACCTAGCATGATGAGGATCTGGGCTCCTCTGGGACACCAGACCCACCCTCAGCCAGGGCAGTGTGGACCCCCCCACTGTTTCAGGGGTGCAGATCATCGGTGGGAGAATAGCGAGGGAAGCTTTTGTGGGCAGTGCAGGAAGGTGTCTGGGCAGCCCTCCTGCTGCTGCTGCAGTCCCCTCTGGCCAAGGCTTTCCGATTCTCTGCAGCACTGGCTCAGGTCACCTTTGTTTCCCTCTGCAGGGACCTGCTGGTGAACGAGGCGAACAGGGTGCTCCTGGGCCATCTGGGTTCCAGGTAGGTGGCTAGACTGAGCCCTCTCTTCAGTTCTTTCCGTGCCCAGGGCTCTGTGGGAGCCCCATGGGTCTCCAGCCCTGCACTCTGGGGACAGGAGGGCGGTGTGTGAGTGCAGCCCCTGGTCCTACCTCGGTTGTGCAGACTCTTGAGGGGGACAGGGGGACGAGGCTTCCCTACGGTCCCCATGCTGGGGCTCCCTGGAGGGCTGAGGCAGTGGACTCACTCCTTGGCTAATGCATGTCACTTTGCCCTCTAGGGACTTCCTGGCCCTCCTGGTCCCCCAGGTGAAGGTGGAAAACCAGGTGACCAGGTGAGTACGGGGCTCTTTGAACCTGCAGTTTAGAAGGGACGATCTCTTCTGCTGCCCAGGAGGCAAGGGCAGGAGGGCTCCTGGGGCCCCAGGAGGCCGGGAATGTCTGGGGCCACATCCCAGCTCAGCCTCCAGTCCAGTGCGAGGGCTGCTCCACCCTGGCTGGGGGACAGAAAAGCTTCCTTCTCTCACATATCCTTCTTTGTTCCCCAGGGTGTCCCCGGTGAGGCTGGAGCCCCCGGCCTCGTGGGTCCCAGGGTGAGTGTTGGCCATTTCTGGTGGCCCCCCGGGCCTGCCCTCTCCCTGTGCCGTTCTGCAAGTGCACTCCGTAGTGCTCTGCCCGCCACACCCCTGCTTTTCCCGGGGCCTCTGCCTCCTCTCTCTCACCTGATTGCTCCATGGTGTCTCTGCGACAGGGCGAACGAGGTTTCCCAGGAGAACGTGGCTCTCCCGGGGCCCAGGGCCTCCAGGGTCCCCGTGGCCTCCCCGGCACTCCTGGCACGGATGGTCCCAAAGTAAGTGAGGCTGTTGGGGTTGTGGGGGCCAGCCCGGGAGGCCCTGCTAGGGGAGGCGGGGTGGGGGCGGGAGGGGCTCAGGAGGAATGAAGATAGGAGGAGGGCAGATGTTCGAAGACAAGAGGGCAAGGAGGTCTGGCTGAGGAGGGGGCTTGGGCGCTGGGGTCCTGGGCAGGTGCTGCCCACCACAGACTCCCTCCCCTCCCCTGCAGGGCGCATCTGGCCCGGCTGGCCCCCCTGGGGCTCAGGGCCCTCCAGGTCTGCAGGGCATGCCTGGAGAGAGGGGAGCGGCGGGCATCGCAGGGCCCAAGGGAGACAGGGTGAGTACCGGCTTAGCCGCGCCTCCTCCACACTCACCCCTCCCGCCTCCCTACGGCACCTGGCTGGGGAGGTCCCTCGTTAACCCTCTTGAGGACCTTGGAGACCCCTCTGGCCTTCTCTTTGCCCTCTAGTGACGCCCTCCCCCCTTCCCTCCATCTCAGTCCTCTCTCTCACCCTGAGCCCACAGCAGATCCTGTTGGGCCGGGGGCTGAGCTCTGCCTGGGGCCTCAGTGAGGGTGGGACTGAGCGGGAGTACCCTCCTGAGGTGGCCCGTCTGCTCTATCCCCCAGGGTGATGTTGGCGAGAAAGGCCCTGAGGGAGCCCCCGGGAAGGACGGTGGACGAGTAAGTGAATGCTGGGTGCAGGCACCCTGGCGGCCCCATGGGTCTCCAGCCCTGCACTCTGGGGACAGGAGGGCGGTGTGTGAGTGCAGCCCCTGGTCCTACCTCGGTTGTGCAGACTGGGCAGCTCTGGGCACTCTCCCAACAAAACCGGGGCTGTAGGGTGGGGGGCGTTCTGGGGGCCTGGGGAGGGTGTGCCAGGGTCCACCGGGTGTGAGGTCCTAGACTCCCTGCTGGGCTCCAAGTCGTGGTCAACTCTTCTGTCTCCCTCACCTTTGTGTCTTCTCCCCAGGGCCTGACTGGTCCCATTGGCCCCCCTGGGCCCGCTGGTGCCAACGGTGAGAAGGTGAGCTCCTCTCTCTGGCTCGCCTCCCCCATCACGCCAAAGACTGCGGTCTCTCCTCCTCACTTAACACCTGGCACCCTCCTGCCCACGGGGGGCTGCAAGCAGTGAGGGGTGGGAGTCTTCTTAAGAGCAGAGTCTCTGGCTGTGTGCCCCGGGCAGCGGAGCCACTGTGGGCCGCGGGGCGGGCGGTAGACCTGCGCTCAGCAGAGGCCCCAGGAAGGCGGGCCTGAAGCAACAAGGAGAAAACAGGCCCTCCCTTGTGAGGCCTCCTGCATGCACTTGGCTCTTGAAGGGCCCCACCCGGACCCCCATCCCTTATCCATGGCTCTTGTCCCCCCTCCCCACCTTAGGGAGAAGTTGGACCTCCCGGTCCTGCAGGAACTGCTGGTGCTCGCGGCGCCCCAGTGAGTATCTGCCCCGGAACCGGGCCCTCAGCCTGGCCCTTTGGGTGTGGGGGTGCGAGGAGGGATGAGAAAGGAAGGGAGAAGGCCTGTCCTCCCCATGGTGTGGTCAAGGTGGAGGGCCTTCAGGTTGCTAGATCCTCTGACCAAGAGAGGCTTTCTGACTTGGGTCCCTTGTCTTTAGGACAGGGCTTCCCGGAGGCTACTTTTGGGGGTCCTCCCTCTGGGGAGGCTGGGCAAGGGCGGGGCCAGAGGGCTCTGGCTTACCGGAGGGGACAGAAGCAGACGGCCGTGGGGCCTTACCTCTCCTGGGCCTCTTCTCTCACAGGGTGAACGCGGAGAGACTGGACCCCCTGGGCCCGCTGGATTTGCAGGGCCTCCCGTGAGTGTCTACCCTCCTTCCCAGCCCTCCACTCAGGCCAGCTCGAAACCTGGCGGCACCTCCCAGCCTTTGGGCGCGGGAGGGACAGAATTTAAAGACGGGAGTGGCCTCTTCCTTCTCCCCTTGCACCTCCACACTGACCTCACAGACCCATCTTAGAGCAGACTTCAGGCCAGGGTGGACACACACTCGCTCACCCACCCACCCACCCAGAGCCTCTGGCCCTTTTGGAAGAACCTGGAGTATTTGGCTTGACTCTCATTCCTCCGCCTCCTCCTCCCTGGGACAGGGTGCTGATGGCCAGCCAGGTGCCAAGGGCGAGCAAGGAGAGGCTGGCCAGAAAGGTGATGCTGGTGCCCCAGGTCCTCAGGGCCCCTCTGGAGCTCCTGGTCCTCAGGTGAGTAGCAGTGAGCTCCCCCAGGAACTGTTCCCATGGGCAGGGATGGCTGGGTGCCAGGGGAGGGGCGTGGACAGGTAGAGAATGGCCAGCAGGCCTGTGGTGTGTAGCGCCCCCCCACCTCCGCCGAGTTTCAGCCTCTCGGCCTGGCAGACACCGCCCCAGCCGCAGAAAGAAGAGGCTGTGGGGAGGAAGCTCTCCTCGGGGACAAAGGTTCTAAAGTAGCTAAATTGACTTTCATTGTCTTGGGGCTGGGGTGTGGGGCCAGCAGACACAGGGTGCAGGCTGAGGACAGAGAGCCTGGGACAGAGCAGCCAGGCTCCTGGGGGGGGACTGGGGAGACATTGGCCCAGCTCTGCAGATGCCCGATGGGCCTTTCCTCCCTGAGGTCTCCTAGAACGTGAGTCTCTCGTGGCAGGGGTGGCACAGGCCCCTCTGTGACGGCTTCTCCAGGCTGGGATTTTGGTGCCAAGAAGGTTACATCTTTGAAAACCTAGCTCTCGGGAGTCCATTGTTAGGGGTGGGTGTCAAACAGGCCCTATGCCCAGAAGCCCATAGCCCTCCTCTGGGTGACCGGGCCTCGCTGTGTCCCTCTCTCCTTCCTTCCCAGGGTCCTACTGGTGTGACTGGTCCTAAAGGAGCCCGAGGTGCTCAAGGCCCCCCGGTGAGTGAGGTCCCCTTTCCTACCAGGTGGGGTGGAGGGTCCTGTGGGGGCGGCAGCTTCTTGTGCCTCCACTCTGGCCTCAGCTCACAAAGAAGGCCTGGCCAGAGGCTCCCGCGCTGGTGTTCTGGGATCGACTGGCCTCCTTTCCCAGCGTTGCTTTTGCCCCCAGCCTAAGCCCAGCCCACAGCCACTGGGGGAGGGGCTCTCGCTGCTGGCATGCTGTGGTCCTGGGACGTCTCTGGCTGGGGACAGCCCCCTGCCGGAGCTGGAGGCAGGGAAGCTACAGCTTCCTGACCGAGGGCCAGACCCCATGGGCCCTTCCCCCCCTCGTTAGCTCTCCTTGCCCCTTTCGGCACCGGCCTCGGAGACCCCCGCCCCCCTCGGATTCTCGGGCCCCCTGAGGGACTCACGGCCACTCTTCCCCTCACACAGGGAGCCACTGGATTCCCTGGAGCTGCTGGCCGCGTCGGACCCCCAGGCTCCAATGTAAGTGACATCCCGGGCTGGTTCCTCCCGCCCTCCTGGCAAGAGAGGCACGGACGGCTGGAGTCTGGCACCTCCAACAGGCTGGCTCCCATCCCTTCGGGCCCGATCCCCCTCCTGGGACGAGTAGTAGTTAACTGATCACGGGGACCTGTTCTCCTTTCAAACAGCTGGGAGCAGGGGCTGTGGCCCTCTTGTTGGCCAAGCGCAACCCTCCCTGCTGACTTGGGCTTGAACGCTCAGGGGGCCGGACAGGCGGGCACAATTGCCTTGCCCCGTTTCTTGAGCATGTCCTGTGTTCCCGGCCTGTACAAATTCTGCATCTCGCCCTTTGGGAGTTTGCCGTGGAGGGAGGAGAGGTGGTGGAAAGTCACCCAGCTGACTGCCCCCGAGTGCAGAGGGTCAGAGGGGCCAGGTTTGAGCGGTTCCTCGAGAACAGTAGGATGGAGCCGAGAGGAAGCCGGCAGGAGAAGAAGTAGATCAGAAAAGGCAAATGCAGGGCTGGAGAAGGCAGGGCTGGCTGCTCACAGCTCCCCCAGGGGAGAGAGAGGATGGAAGAGGTGCACCGGGGCGGGGGTCAGGCTGTCCTTCCTGTGGACGGAGCCCCGGTCCCTGGGGCCACAACGGCTTTGGCAGCCTGGATGGAGCAGGGTGAGAGGAATTCTCATTTCTTGCATTTGCTCTTCTAGGGAAACCCTGGGCCCCCGGGGCCCCCTGGTCCTTCTGGAAAAGATGGTCCCAAAGGCGCTCGAGGAGACAGTGGCCCCCCTGGCCGTGCCGGTGACCCCGGTCTCCAAGGTCCTGCCGGACCCCCCGGCGAGAAGGGGGAGCCTGGAGAGGACGGACCCTCTGTAAGTCCATCACGGCCCTGGGCGAGGGGGTCTTCGGAGCTCACAGAGCCCACGGTGAAGGGGCCGCTCGGGAGGGGATGCTATTGGGGTGGGGAGAGGGCTGGGGTTAGTGAGCGAGCGGCCGTCAGGCTGGGTGTGGCTGGCTGGGCCTTTCGAGCTCTGAGCTCACGCTCTCACCCCTGCCTCCCTTCTCTTAGGGCCCCGATGGTCCCCCAGGTCCCCAAGGTCTGGCTGGTCAGAGGGGCATCGTCGGTCTACCTGGGCAGCGTGGTGAGAGAGGATTTCCTGGCTTGCCGGGCCCATCGGTGAGTGAAGGACGCCCCTTCCTCTGGGGAGCCAGGCCCAGTCTGGCTCAGGCCAGGGCTCTGCATGCCATGCTCTTGGTGCGGTGGCCTGGCCTCCGCAGAAACACCGCCGCTCTCTGAGGCTTCCACCCACTCCGCACCCTCCGAACTCTCCCTCTGTCAGCCCTTTCTCTGGAAAGGCTCAGCAGGTCTGGGGCTGGGATTCTTAGGCGTGCACACTCATTGTCCCTGTCGCTGTCTTTCCAGGGTGAGCCCGGCAAGCAGGGAGCTCCTGGTGCATCTGGAGACCGAGGTCCTCCCGGCCCCGTGGGTCCTCCTGGCCTGACCGGTCCTGCTGGCGAACCTGGACGAGAGGTGAGCAGTGGGACCCGTGGTGGGTAGCCCTTACCAGGGCGAGGCGGACCGGCCCAGTCCTGGCGCCCCGGAGGAGGGGATGGGAGGACGGGCTGATAGGCCCCAGTGGCCGGCTGGGATGGGAAGGTTGTGATGGCGGAGGGAGGGCGCGGAGACTCAGAACCGGTCACGGGGAGGAAGGCAGAAGGAAGCTTGGGGAGCTTCCGGAGCTGCAGCTGGATGGAAGGGTGCAAGCCTGGGGCTTCTGAGGGCAGGGTGGACGATCAGTGTGGGAGACGGGCAGGGGCAGCTCTCATGGCATCTTGTCTCCCCTTGCCCAGGGAAGCCCTGGTGCTGACGGCCCCCCTGGCAGAGATGGCGCGGCTGGAGTCAAGGTGAATATCGGGGTGTCTCTGTGTGCAGTGGGACAGGGAGGACATTCTGTCGGGCCTAACAGCTCAGCCTGGGGTGGCAGGTTGGGGTCAGAGTTCTTGTCTCAGTTGGGAAGGACATTTTCTCCAGGTCTCTTCTGGAACATTCCTCTCTAAGCCTGAGTCCTCTCTCCCGACAGGGTGATCGTGGTGAGACCGGTGCCGTGGGCGCCCCCGGAGCCCCCGGGGCCCCTGGCTCCCCCGGCCCCGCTGGCCCGACTGGAAAGCAGGGAGACCGAGGAGAAGCTGTGAGTATCCTTAATTCAGTAAGAGCCGGGAGTGGAGGAGGGTGGCCAAGTGAGCTGGGAGCTCACCCACCGTTGGCCTGGTCCCCGGGCCCTGGCGGTCTCTGGGCTGTGGGAGCAGCAACCTCGGTGCCCAGCCTGGGACAGATGCAGAGGAGGGCCCTCCCTGTCCTGGCTCTGCTCTGACGCTGTCCCCACACTCCCCCTCACAGGGCGCACAAGGCCCCATGGGTCCCGCAGGACCGGCAGGAGCCCGGGGAATCCCAGTGAGTATCTGCGTGTCCTCTGTGGGGTTCCCAACAGGGGCAGGTGTGGAGGCCAGTGGGGACCCTGAGGATCCCGGGACTCCGTGGCTCAGGCGAGGCCAGCAGCGAGCTCTCGCCCTGGCCAACCTGACCTGGCCTGTGTCTGTCTTGTTCCCAGGGCCCTCAAGGCCCCCGGGGTGACAAAGGAGAAGCTGGGGAAGCTGGCGAGAGGGGACTGAAGGGACACCGTGGCTTCACCGGTCTGCAGGGTCTGCCTGGCCCTCCTGTGAGTGTTGCCGTCTATGCACGGCTCCCCAGGGCCTCCCGTTGCTCAGAGCCCGCTCGGGTGTCCCAGGCTGCTAAGTCAGCTTGGGATCCTCCTAGGAAATTTTCGGGACTTGCTCCTCCCTCCGACCCTGAGGAAGTGGGAAGGGAATGGGAGTAGGACATGTCCTGTGTATATTCAAGAAGGCCTCCCACCCTGGAAGATGGGGCCCTGTCCGTGCTGACCTCTGACCTTCGCCTCTTCCTTTTGCACAGGGTCCTTCTGGAGACCAAGGTGCTTCTGGTCCTGCTGGTCCTTCTGGCCCTAGAGTAAGTGAGCTGGAGTGAGCCCTTCCTCGGGGAGCGGGGAGGGAAGCCTCGGGCTCAGGGGGCCTCACCCGGCAGCAGAGGTAGGACTGGTTCGGGGTGACCGGGACCAGAAAAACACCTGAGTCCACAGGCTGGGTGAACATGACAACAGCCCCCGGCTGTCAGAGGGGCCCCCTGGGAATGGATTTGACAAGGAGGAGCTTAGGATGGTAGGAGAGCCGCGAGGCAGAGACCGGGCTGGGCTCTGTGACAGAGAAGCATGAAGCTACGGGGCTTCATGTCAGGATGGTCCCCTGAGCGGCCACTCCCGACCACCCCTTCCGTGATGGCTCTTCTCTCCTGGTCCGCAGGGTCCTCCTGGCCCTGTCGGTCCCTCCGGCAAAGATGGTGCTAATGGAATCCCTGGCCCCATTGGGCCCCCTGGTCCCCGTGGACGTTCAGGCGAAACTGGCCCTGCGGTAAGTGTCCTGACTCCTTCCCTGCGGTCTGGCCTGTCCCCAGCATCCGGGAGGCTCGTGTGCTCTGGGGCCAAGGGCCTCTTTCAGGGCATCAGCCTGCAGCTAATGATGATGGCATCCTTTATCCTGGGTCTTCCCAGGAGGTTCAAAGGGCCCATGCTTGGTATTGGGACACAGAAGAGAGGGGCTGATGCAGAAGTAGGGAAGGTGCTAGGATTTTCTTGGTCTTTGGCCTGCTGCACCCCTCCCCCACCCACGGGACTGGAAGAAGACACTCTAGTGTATTCTAGCAGGTGGAGATGTACCCAGGAGGGGCCTATCCCCACAATTCCCGGCTGATTGCTGTGTCTCCTGATGCAGGGCCCTCCTGGAAACCCTGGACCCCCTGGCCCTCCAGGTCCCCCTGGCCCTGGCATCGACATGTCTGCCTTTGCTGGCCTCGGTCAGAGAGAGAAGGGCCCCGACCCCCTGCAGTACATGCGGGCTGACCAGGCAGCCAGTGACCTGAGACAGCATGATGCCGAGGTGGACGCCACCCTCAAGTCCCTCAACAACCAGATCGAGAGCCTCCGCAGCCCCGAGGGCTCACGCAAGAACCCTGCTCGCACCTGCCGGGACCTGAAACTCTGCCACCCTGAATGGAAGAGCGGTGAGCCTGCGAGGCAGGACCCCTGGCCCCAGAGAGCAGGAAGTCAGCCCACCGGACGGGGCCCCTGCAGAACAAGGGAGGAGGCATCGCTTAGCACAGGGCAGAGCCGGGCCTGGAAGGTTCTGGCAGATGGCCACTCCTCCATCTCACAGCAGAGAAAGCCCAACCCTGGTTCCTGTCGTGCCATGGCCACGTGGCAGACGTGACGTCAGGGGAGAGCTCCGTCCACCAGGCAGGCCCTGCTCCTGCCCTTTGGCTTGCACCCGTGTTTAGCACTGGACTTTCCCGCCCGGGTCTCCTTGCTCCTGGGTCCTTGCGTCTCCCCTCCCTTTGGCCACACGTGGCCCTCACCACCTGTGCCTCTGCCCCTTGCGTCCGCCTCGGCCTTTCTGTCTCTCCCAGGCAGTTGTGTCTGCCTGTCTGAGCCCCGATGGGGTGTCGCCTCCTCCCCCTGCAGGAGACTACTGGATCGACCCCAACCAGGGCTGCACCTTGGACGCCATGAAGGTTTTCTGCAACATGGAGACTGGCGAGACCTGCGTCTACCCCAACCCAGCGAACGTTCCCAAGAAGAACTGGTGGAGCAGCAAGAGCAAGGACAAGAAACATATCTGGTTTGGGGAAACCATCAATGGTGGCTTCCACGTGAGTACCTGGCTGCCCTAGGCCAGAGACGCCATCTTGAAGCCTTTCTCTTCTTTCTCCCTCTGAGTTGATGGCACCCCACCCATACTCTCACCCGTTTTCCTTGGGGCTGAAGAGGAAGGAAAGGGGAGGGACTGTAGTTTGAACCATGATCCCGCTGGATGCTGCCCCTGGGCCTCACCCCACTGCTCTCTGCCTGAACAGTTCAGCTACGGTGATGACAACCTCGCTCCCAACACGGCCAACGTCCAGATGACCTTCCTACGCCTGCTGTCCACCGAGGGCTCCCAGAATATCACCTACCACTGCAAGGACAGCATTGCCTACCTGGACGAAGCAGCCGGCAACCTCAAGAAGGCCCTGCTCATCCAAGGCTCCAATGACGTGGAGATCCGGGCTGAGGGCAACAGCCGGTTCACATACACTGTCCTGAAGGATGGCTGCACGGTGAGTCAGGGCATGGGGATGGGAGCCTCCGGAGAGATGAGCTGCCTGAGGCCGAGGGCGGGCCCATAGCTGGTGTCAGGTCTAAAGGGACGGATCCTCAGAGGTGTGAGCGGGAGGGGTTAGGTAGAGAAGACAGGCAGAGTGACAGGTGAGGGAGGGGTGCTGTTCCGTCTTCTTCCCTCCCTTGGCTCAGGGGAAAGAAGCCCTACCCAGCACGTCCAGTTACCCTTGGAGGAGTGTATCCATGTCGAGTGTGGGGGCCGGCCCCCAGGCTGGAGCGAAGAGAGGCTCGCTGTGGGGGAGGGAGCCAGGAGGGGAGGGCAGCGTGGAGGGGGCCTTTGCTGGCAAGGCCAGGAGTTGAGGTGGAGAGGGCTCTGGCAAGCCAAGGAGAGGTCGGGGGAGCCCCTGAGCACGTTTTGTACTTTGTGCTCTATGAGGCTCGGCTTTGGGGTCCTGGGCGGCTGGCGCTGGACAGTGTCTCCTCTCTTTCTCCCCTAGAAACACACCGGTAAGTGGGGCAAGACTCTGATCGAGTACCGGTCACAGAAGACCTCGCGCCTCCCCATCATTGACATTGCACCCATGGACATAGGAGGGCCCGAGCAGGAATTCGGTGTGGACATAGGGCCTGTCTGCTTCTTGTAAAAACCCGAACCCACAAACAACACAATCCATTGCCAACCCAGAGGACCCAAGTACTTTCCAGTCCCAGTCACTCTAGGGCTCTGCACTGAAGGGCTGACCTGACCTGATGTCCATTCATCCCACCCGCTCACAGTGTGGACTTTTCTCCCCTCTCTTTTTAAGAGACCTGAACTGGGCGGACTGCAAAATAAAATCTCGGTGTTCTATTTATTTATTGTCTTCCTGTAAGACCTTTGGGTCGAGGCAGAGGCAGGAAACTAACTGGTGTGAGTCAAACGCCCCCTGAGTGACTGTCCCCAGCCCAGGCCAGAAGAGTCCCCTTCAGGTACTGGGCGCAGGAACTGTGTGTGTCCTACACAATGGTGCTATTCTGTGTCAAACACCTCTGTATTTTTTAAAACATCAATTGATATTAAAAACAAAAAAATTATTGGAAAGTACATATTGATCTGTGCTTTTTGTTCTTTATTTTCCCTTAGTCTTTGATTCTGTAGGCATGACCAAATGGCCACCTTAAGGCCTTCGTCTATTGACCTTTCACCCAGGAGGGAGGACACTAGAGTCACGCTGCCTGGTTTAGTGACCTCACACAAACACATACTTGCCTCCTTTTGTAACCTTCGCACTGCGTGGAACCGAGGAGGGAACTGGGACCAGAGGCCAAGATTTGGGAAGGGGGGCAGAAAATATAGGCATGGCCTTTTCTTGAGTAACACAAAACACAACTCCAGGGCATGGGGATGGGACAGTGTGTGGGCCATCTCTTCCTGGACAGGGGAGCTCAGAGATGTTCCTGAGGGAGGGTGGGGAAGGTGAGGCGGGAAGCAAGTCCACAGGGACCCGTGATAAGTGCACACAATCGGCCAGTCTTGGTGATCTATTCGTCTGTGTCCTTCTCTAAGATTTTTAGGTCAAGGAGAGGTGGAAGTGTTACATGCTTGTCCCTACCCCTTATTCCATTTTCCTGCCCCCTCTTCTGGCCCTCCCTTCTCTACTTCCTGGGCCTGCACTTAAAGCTTCCTCTCAACACCAGCCTTATGAATGGATAGCCTCCCATTTCTCCCTACCATCAGGGGTCCCTTGCTTTCCAATGACTCCTGTGTGGCACAATGAGGAAACGGTCACCTTCCCCACCAGAGGGCACGGTGGTGGTGATGTGTGAAGTGGGCAGGAGACACAAAACCAGTCAAAATCAACAATGGTACTAATTTATAAAACGCATTTCAAAAGATACCTGGCACTGCTGATAAACCAGAGGGCCATCCCTTTCTCTGCCCCTGTCTCCTGTCGCTGCCTCCCCCTTCCTCCAGAGGAAGGTAGATGGCTTTCCTAGTAAAGAAACAACAAAAATAAAAATACCTAAGATATTTTTGTTGGACTTGTTTGTATTAATATTCAACTTATAGTGTAAACTGTTCAATAAATTATCTTATCAGGGCTAATTCATGACAAACTAAAAGAGTAAGATGAAAACATAAGTAAAAATACCTAACTAGAAAAGCTATCTCACAGCAATGTCTGCAATAGCCAAACTGTGGGAAGAGCCGAGATGCCCTTCAACAGATGAATGGATAAAGAAGATGTGGTCCATATATACAATGGAATATTACTCAGCCATCAGAAAGGATGAATACCCTACTTTTACATCAACATGGATGGGACTGGAGGAGATTATGCTAAGTGAAATAAGTCAAGCAGAGAAAGTCAATTATCATACGGTTTCACTTATTTGTGGAACATAAGGAATAACATGGAGGACATTAGGAGAAGGAAGGGAAAAATGGGGGGGGGGGAATCGGAGGGAGAGATGAACCATGAGAGACTATGGACTCTGAGAAACAAACTGAGGGTTCTAGAGGGGACGGGGGTGGAGGGATGGGCTAGCCCGGTGATGGGTATTGAGGGCACGTACTGCATGGAGCACTGGGTGTTATACAAAAACAATGAATCGTGGATCACCACATCAAAAACTAATGATGTATTATATGGTGACTAACATAATAAAATTCAAATTAAAAAAAAGAAAAGCTATCTCATAATTTAAAATAACCCTTCCATCTGCCAAGAGAGCTGATGCGGGCAAGGGGAGAACCGTGGGGTATACAGCTGCTTCTGAAAACTCCTTGGACAAAGGTGGAGCTGAGTGGTGGAACTGGGCTCCGCCCCGTAGCTCCCTCCAGGAATGCACACCGAAAGCCTGCAGCGGCTGCCTCGGTGGTCAAAGCGAAACATACAACCTTGGCTGCCAGTGCTGTGCTCCCTACCTCCGCTCCCTTGTCCCAACTTAGCCGAGAGGGGAAGGTGAGAATAACCAGCTTTGTTACTAATTCCTGTGATCCCTGATGCCCCAGGAAAGGCAAAAGTTCCCTCTGCTGAGAATAGCCTCCCTTGACCCCAGCAGGACTGAGTGGACAGACCTGGTTTACTAAAATGAGATCCCTCGGGGCGCCTGGGTGGCTCCGTCCGTCGTTAAGCATCTGCCTTCAGCTCGGGTCATGATCCCAGGGTGCTGGGATCAAGCCCGGCATCGGGCTCCCTGCTCGATGGGAAGCCTGCTTCTCTCTCTCCCACTCCCCCTGCCTGTGTTCCCTCTCTCGCTGTGTCTCTGTCAAATAAATAAATAAAATCTTTAGAAAAAAAATAAAATGAGATCCCTCATATCCATACAAATGTATGGCGTTAAAGGCTTTAACTAGGAGCTGGAGCTCAGATTTCCTCAAGTCACCAGGATCCTGGGTAAATCACAACTTCTGAAATTGGGTCCCCTTCTGACCATGTGAAGGAACACAGAGAGAAGGTTAAGAGTGCTGTCAAGGTGATGAAGGATTTTACTTACAGTTAGTTCTGGGGAAGACTGCAGAGTAAGAGGACCGTAAGCTCACCCTGTCCCACAGATACATCTAGAAACACCCACATCACTGTAAATAACCCAGAAAAGGACACAAATAGTAGTAGAAGAGACTCTGCATAGCTAAATGTAAAGAGGCCACATCAGAAACGGTAGAAAGGGCCAAGATGTGGTCCAGAGCTAAACAGATTTACAGGACTGTCCATGCGAGGAAGGGACACCAGGGGCATGGAGACGGGAGAGAACAGACCCTCACATCAGAAATCCCAGGCGTGGGGAACACGCAAAGGGAAAACAAATTCCCATAACATTTGGCTTTGAAAACCACACGGGCAAAACTTTGTAGTTCTTTACAATCAGCAGGAGCTTAATACCTGGAATTTAAAAATAAGCAGGCTCAGCTCTGGGAGAGCCGGGAGGGTGAGAGGGAATGGAGTCCCCACCCTTAAAGAGACAGCACACAAACAGCCCAGCTGAGACACAGCACAGAAGCAATAGTTTGAAAGATGCCTGGGCTGTATGGGAGGGAGATTCGTTTGCTAATCTCAGGGCATGTGCTGGAGGAGCACATCTTTGGGAGATCTTTGGGAGACTTCTCTAGGAACAAAGGAGCTAGCAGGCAGCATTTCCCTCCCCTGCCTCCCAGCCTAGACACAAGGACACCTGAGGGAACCAGTGTGACATCAACATTCTCCACCTAGCTTGCTAACAATGTCCCCACCCCAGTGTTCTCCTGTGGATATGCCCCCTCCAACCTGACTGGCCTTGGCCAGAGTTTTGAGCAGCTGCATATCCTCTCCCACAGCGGGAGGGTGCAAGTTACTGGCCATGAGCCCTGCTCCCATGCTGTCCTGTGGACCTGCTCCTGCCAATATGCCTTTGGCCAGAGCCTATCCAAAGTGGTGCCATAAGCCTGACAGTGTGCAGACAGCCCCCAGAGGGGCCAGCACCACTCTAAAGGGACTGCTGCCCTGGGGGAAGGGGAAGATAACCATACACACTAGTCCAACTGTCACCCCAACAGCGGGCTGGGGGCAGACAGCTGATGTGATTGCTGACCTCACCCACCAACAAAAGCTTCTCAGGGGACAACACAAGGAAAACACCCTGCTGTTTGGTGCTACCACATCACTGGCAAACATCTAGACTGATTCAAGCCCACGGTGGCCCCAGACTGGCCCCCTAACAACGCAGGGACCAAACCCTACCCACAACAGACAAAGAAAGCCACTGCAGAACCAGACTGAAGGCCAACGTGGCTCAGCCACAACAGCAGGGCTCACGCAAAACACATAGGAGACACCCCTGAAGCACCAGGTTCTGATGAACAGAGGACATTGCACTGTAGGGCACTGTAGGACCTCTTCTTCATAAGGCCACTACTTGCAAGAACAGGAGATGTAGCTGACCTCCCTGACACAGAGGAACTGACACAGAGAGTTAGGCAGAATGAGGAGACAAAGGGATATGTCCCAGATGAAAGATCAGGACAAAATCACAGAAAGAGGGCTAAAAAAAATTGAGATAAGTAGTATGACTAAGAGAGAATTTTAAGTAATGGTCATAAAGATACTCACTGTACTGAGAAAAGACTGGAGGATCTCAGGAAGACCCTTAACAAAGAGATAGAAAACATAACAAAAGAACCACTCAGAGATGAAGAACTCAATAACTGAAATTAAAAATACACTACATGGAATAAATAGTAGACTAGAGGAAGCAGAAAAATGGATCAGCAACCTGAAGGACAGAGTAATGGAAAGCAAGAGAGCTGAATAGGAGAGGGAGGGAGGGAGGAAGGGAGAGGGAAAGAGAGAGAGAGAAAGAAAACAGACTTAGGGAACTCAGTGACTCCATCAAGCATAATAACATTCGCATTATAGGTATCTCAGAAGGAGAAGAGAGAGAAAAGAGTGCAGAAAATTCGAAGAAATAGTAGCTAGAAACATTCTGAATCTGAAGGAAGGAAACAGAAATCTAGATCCAGAAGGCAAAGAGAGCTCCCAACAAAATCAACCCAAGAAGGTCCTCACCAAGGCACATAGTAATTAAAATGGCCAAAAAATAGTAATAAAGAATTTTAAAAACAGCAGGAGAAAAGAAAAGTTATATACAAGGGAAACCCCATAAGGCTATTAGAAGACTTTTCTAGGCCAGAAGGAAGCAGTGTGATATATTCAAAGTGTTGGAAGAAAAATCCCTGTAGCCAAGAATATTCTAT
Organism: Neomonachus schauinslandi; assembly: GCF_002201575.2. NCBI lineage: Eukaryota > Metazoa > Chordata > Mammalia > Carnivora > Phocidae > Neomonachus > Neomonachus schauinslandi. The sequence goes on from NC_058407.1 coordinate 65,032,319, forward strand.
CCAGCAAGGCTATCATTCAGAATAGAAGGAGAGAGAAAGAATTTCTCAAAAAAAAACCCCACAAAAGTTAGGGGCACCTGGGTGGCTCAGTCAGTTGAGCGTCTGACTCTTGGTTTCAGCTCAGGTCATGATCTCAGGATTGTGAGATTGAGCCCCGTGCTGGGCTCTGTGCTCAGTGGGGAGTCTGCTTGAGATTCTCTCTCTCCCTCTCACCCTACTCTCTCTCTCTAAAAAATAAATAAATCTTAAAAAAAAAAAAAAACCAAAACCCCAAAAGTTAAAGGAGCTCATGACCACTAAGTCAGTCACACAAGCAATATTAAAGGGAACTCTTTGGGTGGAAAAGAAAGATAATAAGTAGGAATAAGAAAGGTAGGAAGCACAAAAGCAGTAAAAATAGGTATACCTGTAAAAATCAGTCAAGCGATTCACAAAAGGATATAAAGTATGACACCATAAACCTAAAACGTGGGGTTGGGGGAGAGGAATAAAGAATGGGTTCAAACTTAAGCAACCATCAACTTAATATAGACTCCTATATGCAGAAAACATTACAGACAAACCTAACGGTAAACACAAATAAAAAACCACTGAGAGATATGCAAAGAATAAAGAGAAAGGAATCCAAGTATATCATTAAAGAATGCAAGCAAACTGTGAAAGAGAGCAAGAGAAGAAAGGAGCAGAGAAGAACCACAAAAACAAATATAAAACAAGTAACAAAATGGCAAAAAGTATATGCCTATAAATAATTACTTTGATTGTAAATGAACTAAATGCTCCATAGAGTGATGGAATGGATAAAAAAGCAAGACCCGGGGCGCCTGGGTGGCTCAGTCGTTAAGCGTCTGCCTTCGGCTCAGGTCATGATCCCAGGGTCCTGGGATCGAGCCCCGCATCGGGCTCCCTGCTCGGCAGGAAGCCTGCTTCTCCCTCTCCCGCTCCCCCTGCTTGTGTTCCCTCTCTCGCTGTGTCTCTCTCTGTCAAATAAATAAATAAAATCTTTAAAAAAAAAAAAAAAAGCAAGACCCATCTATTTGCTGCCTACAAGAGACTCAGTTCAGACATAAATACACATGCAGATTGAAAGTGGAAGGATAGAAAAGCATTTATCAGCCAAATGGAAGTAAAAAGAAAGCCAGAAAATAGAGTAGCAATAATTATATCAGACAAAATAGACTTATGAACAGACTGTAACAAGAGACAAAGAAGGGCACTACATAATCATAAAGGGACAATTCAACAAGAAGGTATAACAATTGTAAATATTTATGCACCCAACATGGGCGCACCCAAATACATAAAGTAGCTATTAACAACAAAAAGGAAGTAATGAAGAGTAATACAATAGTAGTGGAGGACTTTAACAACTCACTTACATGAATGGACAGACCATTCAAACAGAATGTCAACAAGGAAGGAGCTTTGAATGACATACTGGACCAGATGAGTCTAACAGATATACTCAGAACATACCATCCTGAAACAGCAGAATACATATTCTTTTCAAGTGCACATGGAACATTCTCCAGAACAGATCACATATTAGGCTACAAAGCCAGCCTCAACGTATTCAAGATCAAAGTCATGCCATGCATCTTTTTTACCACAATGCTATGAATCTAGAAATCAACCACAAGAAAAATATCTGGAAAGAACACAAGTACGTGGAGGTTAAATAACATGCTACTAAACAGTGAAGGGTCAACCAAGAAGTCAAAAAGGAAATAAAAAAATACATGGAGACAATCAAAACACAAGGGTCCAAAATCTTTGGGATACAGCAAAAGCTGTTCTTTTTTTTTTTTTTTAAAGATTTTATTTATTTATTTGACAGAGAGCGAGCATAAGCAGGGGGAATGGCAGCAGAGGGAGAGGGAGAAGCAGACTCCCTGCTGATCAGGGAGCCCGATGTGGGGCTCCATCCCAGGACCCTGGGATCATGACCTGAGCCGAAGGCAGACACTTAACCGACTGAGCCACCGAGGCATCCCAGCAAAAGCTGTTCTAAGAGGGAAGTCTATAGTAATACAGGCCTACCTCAAGAAGCAAGAAGAATCTCAAATAAACAACCTAACTTTGCACCTAAAAGAGCTAGAAAAAGAAAAACAAAAAGCCCCAAACCAGCAAAAGTGAGGAAATAATAAAGATTAGAGCAGAAATAAATGATATAGAAACAAAAACAAAACAAAACAAACAGATCAGTGAATACAGAAGCTGGTTCTTTGAAAAGATCAACAAAATTGATAAACCTCTAGTTAGACTCATCAAAAAGAGGGGGGGGGAGGGAGGGAGGGAGAGAGAGACAGGCAACCTAAATAAAATCACTAATAAAAGAGGAGAAATAACGACCAACACCACAGAAATACAAACAATTGTAACAGAATATTATGAAAACCTATATGCAAAAAATTGGACAACATAAAGAAATGCATAAATTCCTAGACAAATATAACCTCACAAAACTGAAGCAGGAAGAAATAGAAAATTTGAACAGGCCAATTACTAGCAATGAATTGAATCAGTAATCAAAAAACTCCCAACAAACAAAAATCCAGGACCAGACAACTTCATGGGTGAATTCTACCAAACATTTAAAGAAGAGTTAATACCTATTCTCAAACTATTCCAGAAACTAGAAGAAGGAAATCTTCCAAATTCATTCTAAGAGGCTAGTATTACCCTGATACCAAACCCAAATATAGACACCAGAAAAAATGAGAAATATAGGCCATTATCTCTCATGAATACAGATGCAAAAGTCCTCAACAAAATATTAGCAAACCAAATCCAACAATACATTAAAAAAAATCATATACCATGATCAAGTGGGATTTATTCCCAGGGTGCAAGGGTGGTTCAATATTCAAATCAATCAAGGTGATACATTACATCAATAAGAGAAAGGATGAAAACCGTATGATCATTTCAATAGACGCAGAAAAAGCATATGACAAAGTATAACACCCATTCATGATAAAAATCCTCTACAAAGTAGGGCTACAGGGAACATACCACAACATAATAAAGGCCATATATAAAAAACCCACAGCTAACATCATACTCAGTGGGGAAAAACTGAGAACTTTCCCCCTAAGGTCAGGAACAAGACAAAGACGTCCACTCTCACCACTTCTTATTCAACATAGTTCTGGAAGTCCTAGCCACAGCAGTCAGACAAGAAAAAGAAATGAGGCATCCAGATTGGTCAGGAAGAAATTAGACTGTCACTATTTGCAGATGACATGATACTATATATAAAAAACCTTAAGTCTCCACCAAAAAACTACTAGGACTGATAAATGAATTCAGGAAAATCACAGGATACAAAATCAATGTGTAGAAATCCATTGCATTTCTTTTTAAAGATTTTATTTACTTATTTGAGGAAGAGAGTGAGAGAGAGAGAGCACAAGCTAGGGGAGGGGCAGAGGGACAGGGAGGAGGAGACTCCCCGCTGAGCAGGGAGCCTGATGTGGGATGACCTGAGCCAAAGGCGGACATTTAACCAACTGAGCCACCCAGGTGCCCCCCCCCATTGCATTTCTATACACTAATAATGAAGCAGCAGAAAGTGAAATTAAGAAAACAATCCCATCTACAATTGCACCAAAAAACTAAAATATCTAGCAATAAACTTAACCAAAGGGGTGAAAGAGCTATACTCTGAAAATTATAAAGCACTGACAAAGAAAATTGAAGACGACACAAAGAAATGGAAAGATATTCCATGCATAGATTGGAATCTATGTTCCAATAGATTGTTAGTATATAGTTAGATTTTATTTACTTATTTAACTACTAACTACCCAAAGCAATCTACAGATTTAATGCAATCTCCATTAAAATACCAACAGAATTTTTCACAGAACTAGAACAAACAATCCTGAAATTTATATGGAACCATAAAAGATCCTAAATAACCAAAGCAATTCTGAAAAAGCAAAGCAAAGCTGGAGGCCTCACAATTCCAGACTTCAACTCACATCATAAAACTTGTAGTAATCAAATCAGTATGGTCCTGGCACAATAACAGACACAAAGATCAATGGAACAGAATAGAAAACCCAGAAATAAGCCCACAAATACATGGCCAATTAATCTTTGACAAAGGGGGAAGGAATATCCAGTGGGAAAAAGTCTCTTCAACAAATGGTGTTGGGAAAATTGGACAGCCACATGCAGAAGAATGAAACTGGACCATTTCCTTACACCACACACAAAAATAGACTCAAAATGGTTGAAAGACCTAAATGTGAGGCCTGAAACCATAATCATCGTGGAAGAGAGCATAGGCAGTAATTTCTCTGACATCGGCCGTAGCAACATTTCTCTAGAAAGGTCTCCTGAGGCAAGGCAAACAAAAGCAAACTATTGGGACTACATCAAAATAAAAAGCTTCTGCGCTTTTTTTAAAGCGAAGGAAACAATCAACAAAACTAAAAGTCAACCTACAGAATGGGAGAAGATATTTGCAAATGACGTATCTGATAAAGGGTTAGTATCCAAAATTTATAAAGAATTGATACAACTCAACACCCAAAATACAAATAATCCAATTAAAAAATGGGCAGAAGACATGAACAGACCTTTCCCCAAAGAAGACATATGGAAGGCCAACAGACACTTGAAAAGATGCTCAACATCACTCATCATCAGGGAAATGCAAATCAAAACTACAATGAGGTATCACCTCACACCTGTCAGAATGGCTAACATCAAAAACACAAGAAACAACAAGTGTTGGCAAGGAGGTGGAGAAAAAGGAAACCCTCTTGCACTGTTGGTGGGAATGCAAACTGTGGCAGCCATGGTGAAAGACAGTATGAGGGTTCCTCAAAAATTAAAAATGGAACTACGATATGATCCAGTTATCACATGAGTGGGTACTTACCCCCAAAATACAAAAACACTAATTCAAAGGGATACATGCACGCCCACATTTATTGCAGCATTATTTACAAAAGCCAAATTATGGAAGCAGCCCAAGTGTCTACTGACTGATGAATGGATAAAGAACATGTGGTCTATATACACAAATGGAATATTATTCAGCCATAGAAAAGAATGAAATCTTACCATTTGCAATAATATGGATGGAACTAGGATAATGTGAAGTGAAATAAGTCAATCAGAGAAAGACAAATGCCATATGATTTCACTCATATGTGGAATCGAAGAAATAAAACAAACAAGCAAAGGAAAAGAGAGAAAGCAGGAAATAGAGAACTATAGAGAACAAACTGATGGTTGCCAGAGGGGAGAGGGGTGCAGGGATGGGGGAACAGGTGAAGCGGGTGAAGAGTACACTTAGGATAAGCACTCAGTAATGTATAGAAGCATTGACTCACTACTAATGTACACCTACAACTAATATAACAGTGTATGTGAACTATACTGAAATTAAAACAAAGAAGCTTACTTATAAAGGCAAAGAATAAGAATTACTTTGCCCAGAAGAAGTATCTGGGATGCTTTAGATTCATGTAGAGCTTTTACAAATAGGCTCAGTTTTTAATTTTCATTATTTATTCATTTTTTTAAAGTAGGCTCTACACCCAGTGTGAGGCTTGACCTCACGACTCCTGAGATCAAGAGTCGCATGCTCTACCAACTGAGCCAGCCAGGGCGCCACCAAATAGGCAAAACTTTTAAAGTAATTTGGTTCACACCCGAGGCTAGAGTTCCTAAAACAGCTGATCCAGGGATCTTGGGGATCCTGCTTTGGGGAAACTGGGGTTGCAGAATAGACTGTGGAGGCAAACTGTGGCCTATATGGGGCCTGGCAAATATCAAAAGCTTGTGATAGATATACTTCTAGCTATGATTCTTGACAAAACGCATCAGACAAAATGCCATCCTTGGCGTACAGCAGGTGCTCAATAAACGTTTTTCTGGCTTCAGTAAGTGAACAAATGGAGATTTCCACCAGGTGACAGAGAAGTAGTTTGAGAGCAAGAAAGATCAGAGTACAGGCCAAGCCAGAAACTACAGAGATCTCTAGTAAAGCCTCATCTCTAGGAAACATATTCTCCCCAAATCTCAGGGCACTAGAAAAACAACAGTGACAACAATGATGTCCAAGCCAACCGCCTGCCCTTCTATTTTGGTGTTGCTGACAGCAAATTACATGCATTTATTCAGTAATTGGCAGATAGCATAATAAAACTATGCAGAACTTCCCAAAGTGTCATTTGGGATGCCAGGGATATAAACAGGCACAAGAATGCATATAGCATTACGCAGTCAGATGTGTTTAAAAGTTGTAAGTGCTCTCATTTGAATATCGTAGCTGAAGCCTAAGGTACTATGTAGTAGAAATGCTACTGAGGCACACGGCCATAAAATGTGACTCAAAACTGAGTAACCTTTTCAAAATTATACGGAAAATATGCTAGAGGCTATTTGGGAAATGGGAAGACGAAAGAGAAGACGTCTAACTGTGACCATCTTCATGCGTTCAGGGCACGCCCTGTTTGGGACAATGTTCTCACAAATGACGACGTGGTCCCACACCGCTGCACCCAACACGCATCACTATCGCGTACATACATACACACCACCGAAGGATCCGGTGGAACATGGAACCGCGGCTTTCAACCCTCAGCCTTGGGTGACTCAATCATGGTCAACATCGGCCAAACAGTCATGAAATTTAATGGTTGTCTGAAGGTTCAGAGTGCAAAAATCATTAAGCAAATCGTGAGCAGCGAGCGACAGGAATGGGGCAACAACTAATAGAGACTCCCTGCCACCATCTATTGCTCTGTTAGGAAGCCCACCTCAGCCGAGTTCTGAAACCTAACTACTCAACGGGATTCACTGCAGTCATGGGGCTGCGGCCCATTCCTGGGGCACCAAGAGGGTGGCCACACTTTAAGCTTTCAGCCTCAAACTAGGTCCTCTCAGCGCTACAGCCAATGGGTGCGGGAGGTTATTCCTCCGTAGGAAAGCAGCTTCTCACTCGCCAGGCGTCTGCCCTACTGCTAGCTACCTCCCGGGGGGAGCCCAGCACTCTGTCCCGGAAGGGCAGGGGGGCGCAGCCTGTCACCACCCCAGCCAGATGGAGAGAAGCAAGGCTGCTTTGGCGGGAGGCTGCGTTCTGCGAGGGGTGCTCCCGGGGACAGTGCAGTCAGGGCTCCTCTCCCTCCCTCCCCTCCTGTGCTGACCCACTTAGCAGGCAACTAGTCTACAGTCCCCCGGAGGTGGCTCCTAAGACATCCAGGCAATCAGAGGAAACGCAGATGAATCAAAAGCAGGTTTTATTTTTCTACCAAATCCCCAATCCATGTTCCAGCCAATGGATGAGGGGTAAATCAAGCCTCACATAGACTCTTGGTAAAAACAACTGTAACTTTCTACAGGAAAAAGTTGCCTTTTTTTTTTTTTTTTTTTTTAAAGTTCCTAGGCATTTGAGAGCAGGCAAAAAAATTTCCCATATTAAAGGGTCTGTGCTTTCTTAGGTATTCCAACGTTCCCGCCCTGCTGCCTCTTCTGTGCAGAGGAGTGGGGCCAGTCCGCGGCTGCCCTCACAGGCCAACCTCCATGTCTCTCTCATGGTCTGCCAACCTAGAACCACGGTAGGATTTCAGGGCGCAATGCCCCAAGAACAGCTGAAAAGATCGGAATTCAATTCTCCAAACTTGCTCTGAGTGCCTGCTATTTGCTGGGCACAGGCTAGGCACTGGGCAGTGATTCTGCTGGTTCTGAGAAACATGGGTGGTGCCACTGAGAGGAGTTCTCCCCTCAAGTAGCAGGAGGATGTTTGCTGGGGACTAGAGAACCAATTTCTCCTCTACTTCTACCACCAGGGATAGGTATGAAACTCAGGCCCTGGGAACAGATGCTGTGTCTCTTCTGGCAGGTGCTGCCATGGAAGAACCAAGAGCAGTTTCTAAACAGCTGTGGAATTTGCTCCACAATCCACATAGTGATGGGTCTCCAAGGAGCTCTGGGTCATGTGGCCAATGTACGAAATCTTCACTGAAGTTCTAGGTGGGAAAAAAAAAAAAACAAGAAGAATAAATTCTGTTTTTGAGATGAAGTAAGAACAGTAGCCTAAATAAATTCTTGCAAGCTCAGGCAACAATATCCATGGGTCCCAGATGTGTGTCTTCATGGTTACATAACCAGGAGGTCAGAGGATCTCCGTACCTTCACAGAAATGCTATGCCATGAGGTGACCTTCTCAAGAAGTGACTCTCAACCCAGGACAATTTTACCCCACAGGAAACTTCTGGCATTGTCTGGAGACATTCTAGGGGTGTTACAACTGAGGGCGGGGGGAGGTGGTGACTGTTACTGGCACTTAGCAGATAGAGGCCCAGGATGCTGTTAAACATCCTGCAACACACAGGACAGTTCCTCACAACAAAGGGTTGTGAATCCTTTGCTGAGGCTGAGAAACCCTGCTCTAGACCCTCATGTTTCAAATGCCCTCAGCAGGTGCTTTTCATTGGTAGATTTAACAGTCATGGTTCTAGGCCGAACCCTGAAGATCCGTGACATAGGGTCACTTGTGTGGACAGAAAGTAAGCTAGCCAAATGCTCAGTACTTACACCTTGAGAAGCTTTTCCATTCTTTACTAGTCTCACTAGGATTCTAAAGGGACCACAAAACTAGACCCGACTTCATGGAGAGAACTGTCTAGCTGCTGACTGTGAATCTGGGGATTTGTGATTTGGACCCTGCATCTAGAGGACACCCAAGGGTCTACTGTATCTGTATGGCACTGGGTGTCCTCTCTTTGGTTAGGTGCCTCTGCCTGGTGGGTCACACGGCACCTCCCGAGCAATGGTGGCGAGGTCACACAGTTTGATGGTCCAGAAGCAAACACGAAGGCCATGGGGACAGGAAGAAGAGCCACATACCGCATGAAGATCACTATGTTGTGCACCACGATATCGGGCAATGTGCAGAAGAAACTTCCAAACAGCAAATATGGAGACAGTCAGTTTGGTTTAAAAAAAAAAAGAAAGAAAGAAAGAAAAGAAAAAAAAAAGAGAATCATCAGAAGAGTGCTGAGTTACATGGTCAGTCCTGCTCGGGGCCCCTTCCCTCCCCTCCCCACCTAAGTGCTGCCAAGGCTCACTAGCTCTGAGTGTCCCCCCACAGTGTCCCCCTCCACGGTGTCCATGCACCCTCCCACATCATGATCCTTTTTGTTTTTTCAAACCCACCATATAAATGCTGGAGCTTGGAAATGTTTCTAGTGGCTTAATGTTCTCTTAGAAATTCCAGCAAGTCAGTCGCATATCCAACAACATATCCTCCAAATAAACCTCAAGATGGCCAAAGCTTAGGGAACCTATGGGCCAACATCAGCTGAGTATACTCCGAATCCCTTTCACCCAGCAGAGAGCACACATACAGAGAACACAGTCCTTACTACACATAGGAAAACGGTCCTCCCATGTCAGCCTTCACAGTGAAATTCACCTGAAAGTAAGACAGCAGAGTCAGTCTGTGGCCAGGCAGGCTTGACACAGAACAGTACTATTATTGGCACTCCATACACCTGGGAGCCTTCTTCCGTCACATACAAAGTACTTCCCCAAGACTGTCCCTGACACACATCATGTCCCTCTAACAACGCCTGCAACCTCTTCCCTTCTGGGAGGCCAATGGACCTCAGACTGTAATACCTCCTCTTCTTGATTTGTAGCGAATTGCTTGCTCTTATAAATTCTTTTGTTCCCCTAATACTTAAATGCTTATTTCCCCCTCTAATTTCTCATAATTACAGGGCATGTCAGATCTTCCTCACCAACCAGTTCCTACCAGTGGGAATGAGAGGGGAAGCAAAATCATGAGGCTACAGCATCCCACAGCCCTTACTCCTCCTCCCTGAAGCCCGAGGAGCAAGGACCCTAAGAGAACAGCATACCAGTTGCTCGCTCCGAGGTGGAATGAGGGAGACGTTAGCAGTCACATATGTGCCAACCACTGTGTTCATGTACTGAACCTGGCTGGACAGGCTGGTCACTGCCACGGAGTAGAAGTTGGAGTTCCTGATTTTCAGAGTGGCCTGCATCAGGGCAAGTGAGGAAACAAGGATGAGTATCCTGGGTCCAAGACCTGCAGGTGCACGATCTGGGAAGCAAGGCCCTACGTCTTACCGTGATGGCAAGGATGACAAGGGAGTCCTGCTTATTAAATGTGACTTTCACCACTTTGATGCCGTCATCATCTACAAGGACCGAATGTGGAAACAGGAAGAAAACCACCAAGCCAGATGCCAGGAGACAGAGCAGGACAGACAGGAGGACGTACTGCTTGCTGCAAATGACACAGCACATGATTGGCCAGGCAGTCAGATACCAAGGTCCAGTTACTCAAGATTAAATGCAAAACCAGGAATGAGGGGAAAGGGAAGGTACAAAGAGCCAGGAACCACAAACCAGGCAAGAATGACTGGAGGGGGAGAAGTCTTTAAAACCCGCTTGAATGCTGTCATCTGGGAAGAAAAGCTGAAGAGAGGAGCTCTGAGCACAGAAACATTCCCTCACCTCCCACAAACGATACCCCTGTTCTCCAACGTCTTCCAAGTCAACTCTTTCCCTTGGCCCTTAGAATGTTTCTAGCAGTTTCTCCCCCAGATTAGGATAGGGAAGAGATATCTTGCTTGAGCACACAGTATTAAAGGAAATGGGACATTTACAAGAACAGGTAAAAGTTTTTGAAAAGTTAGCTGGTGCTCATAAATATATGGGACTGGGGTAGAAGGACAGAAGTAGGCATTGATAGGAGAGAGGCACGAAACTCACGTTCTCTGAGGGCGCAATCTCTGATCACTGTGTGGGATCAAAGCCACCAACTCATTTACTTGTTCTAGGAAAGAACCGAACAATTATTTTCGTAAAAAAAAAAAATCCCATGCGCTGGTGGCACTCTCTTTTACATCACACATCAACCTGCCGCAACACATGCTTGTCTGGAATCAGACATTTCTATAATACAGGTTTCACATTTTGGGCCTAAGGAACAAGAAACAAGTACATCTATAAAGTGTGCCACAAATTACAAAACATCTATCAGTCCTACCAGGACAGTGACATGGAGGCTGAGAAATCTAGGATCCTGTTCTGGTATTACTACATGGCCTGGTGCTGCCGAATGGCCTGGGGAAGTAATCATTACCTCTCTAGGTCACTGTCTCCTCATGTGTCATATGAAGGCTTGGGAGTAGATGGTTTCTAGGGTTCTTACCAGCTGTAAACATCTGTGACTCTCCATCTAAACTCTTAAGATTTTCTGAGGGCCAACTTAGTGACAGATGATCCTGTCCTTAATCAAGGCCCCACGCCTGAGCATGTTTTTCTCTCCCCACTTGAAATATTTTCCAGACCTTAGGCTGTTAATGATTTACTACCTGCTTCCTTGAAAAGAAGCTTCCAAGATGGCTCCCCTGCAAAGCTGTGCCAGGCCTTATGAGTGAAAGCAATAAAAAGATGTGCCTGTCAACAAATCCCACAGCGCAGAGCAAATTGAATGTTCCAAAGCAAGGAAACAAAGAACAAAAGAGTGGAAGTGAAGAAAGGCTTTCAGATATAAGGAGACCAACAGAAGTTGTGGAACCTACCCAAATTTATCAAGTCAGCTCAACTGGCTCCTGTTCAGGGCACTGTCTCTGACTATGGCACCACTGCCTAAAAGAAAAGCTCTGTCTGGGAGGCTGGAGAAGCCCTGTGGGTACCTTGGGAATTCTTCCCATGATTACCAAAGATTCTCACCTGTTGGAATGTAGCCTGTCCCCTGGCATGTGAGACAGGTGATGCTATCTCGACCAGTGAACTCCACATAGGGGAACTGAGCAATGGCTTCTTCCTGCTCCCTGTCGGCCAGCAAATCCTCCCTGTCCTCTTTCTCTCGCTTGCAGTAAGAGGGGCGAGCAGAGGTGGAATGGTGGGACCCCATGGCCGGGACGTGCCACTTGTGTCATGTCCTAGGAGGTACAGAGGCAAGTGAATGCAGGTTAGTGGCCACACCAAACCAGGAGAGAAGAAACTGCATCTTTCTATGAGAAAAGTGAAAACACAAAAATGACCCAACTGCCGTCCCGTGATTTCAAACAGCTGCACAATTTCCACCAGGATCATTTTGCAGCAACGTTCCCCACCTCCCTCCCACCGGCTACATAAAGCCAGAGAACAGCCCCCTCGCCAACCTGTCCAGCTCCTCACGGCCTGCGGACTCGACGCACCCCAGCTCCCACCTGGTCCCAGCCTCGCCCCTTCCTGTCCTCTATCTGCAAACTCTGTGCTCTCCTCGAGAAAACCTTCCCGGACAAACAACAAGCACCAAATCAGTAACAGGGCTTCGAGCTCCCCATCCCCCTCCTCTCCCGGCCCCGGGAGGCGGGCTCAGGTCACGCCCCCTGGCAGAGTGACACTCTGAGCCCACGAGAGTCGCCCAGGCGTGAGCGGAACGCCGACGTCCCCGGACCTGCTGGGCGCCAACTCCTGGCTGCTCCTCTCCGGGCCGCAGCCGCCGCCACCTGCCCGCTCCGGCGGGCTTACCTGCCTCGTCAGTCCTCGCTGCTGCCGGGACTGGCTGCGCACGCGCCGAAGGCCAAGCGCCGCGGCGAAGGGGGGTGGGGGGGAGGGGGACGCCGGCGTGCGCTCGCGCGTGCGCTCTTCGCAACCCAGCTGCGGCGCCGGCAGAGGGCGGTGGAGAGCGGCGCCCCGAGTGGTTTGGGGGAGGCGGACTGGGACAGAGGGCGACACTCCGCAGTTCCTCAGAAACGCCGGGAGGGGCCTGAGTCAAGTTTCCCGAGCCGCGTTGTCTCTGCCTAGGGACGAGGAAGGAGCCGGCGGCGGCCAAAGCCGTTCTCAACCACTGTTAGAGTGCAGGGGCTGTGTGGACGCCGAGGGTACAAGGATGCAGAACACACGGAACCTGCCCCTCTACTGCTTTTAGTCCTCCCCTTCGCGAGTCGTCCACACACACAAAGGCATGCACAGAAGGGGTTAGAGAACACTTTTTTAGGGGTGGGTTTCTTTGTACGGACTACCCGCTTGAGCTTAGCCTGCAGCAGAGGGCAGACATTAATCAGGTGACATTGCTTAAGATGATACTGGGGAGAGGAGAGATTCTGAACTGGGTGGCAATGGGAGCCAAGCTGGCGACCTCCGAGGTCCGCCACCTCCGTATCTCTCTCCTCATTCTGTGGGGAAGGCTGGGTGCTCCTTCTGTTGTCTAGCCACCTGCCCAACTGCTGGTCACAATCGGTCCACTGAGCCTTTTAGAGTAAGAAGGGCTAAAAAAGAAATATCGAATGACACTTGTTAAAGACGGTGAGGCAGACTCTACTAAAGGGGGCCATGGCAATGGGTGTAGGAACAGCTGCAACGGGGACTTGCTGTGGGGGAGAGGGATTGGGCACAGCTCTGAATACAACATGGGCAGGTAGGAATTTAGAGCCAAGGAGCAGGGTGGGGGTCAGTGGATGGAAAATTACTAAGAGGAAACATTAGGGGTAAGGAGAATTCTGGCTAAACTGACCTAACAGGATTCTTGCTGAAGACAGGACAGAGTCATCAGACATTTCCTAGGGGATGGTGGAGAAAGATCAGGTATCCAGAGTTGGGAGTTTTCTTGCTAAAACTGGATTTTACAATAAGCACACCGATGGGACTATGAGAAGTTTTAGGAGCCTGACTAAAGTTTGGTCAAGCAAAGAACTTTATCAGAAGCAACAAGGAGCCATTGTTCCTCTTTTTCTACCTCCAGCCCATACCTTCTCCTTCCTGAAATCTGGTCTTCACCTCTCTCTTTGCAAGCTCTATACCAATTTATATGCTTTATACAAATCTGATTGTGTTTGGGAAAACAATATTCTCAATTAAAAATATATCTCCCAGCCTTTCTTGCCATGTGACACAGTTTGAGCCAATGAGATATAAGCAGAGGTTGTGTGGTGCTTCCCAGAAAGCTCCTTAAAAGGGACGGAAACTCAACTGGTCCTTTCACCTTCCTCTTCCTGTTTGTAATTTGGACTTGATGTTGGAGACAGGGCAGCCATCTTGTGACCACGAGGCAAGAAGTGCATGCTATGGGAGGCTGGGTAGAAGCATACAAGGAGCCTCAGTCCCTGTAGCATTTGGAGCCACATTCAGGCCCTGGACTACCTATCTTATGACTTCGTATTACATGAGAAAAATAACCACTCCCCACCAAAATTGTGCTTTTTGGCGTGTCTCTCACTGTGGGGTGCAATCCTAAAAGATACAGACACAGACCTAATTAAGGGTAAAGCCTGGGTTTTAACACAGGCAGCATGACGACTTTAGTCATACACTACATAGGCCACGCTTAGGTTTCTATCCTCTTCTAACATCTGCTTTTTTTTTTTTTTTAAGGTTTTATTTATTTATTTGACAGAGAGAGACACAGCAAGAGAGGGAACACAAGCAGGGAGAGTGGGAGAGGGAGAAGCGGGCTCTGAGCAGAGAGCCCAATGTGGAGCTTGATCCCAGGACCCTAGGATCATGACCTGAGCCGAAGGCAGATGCTTAACGACTGAGCCACCCAGGCGCCCCTAACATCTGCTCCTAGTAGGAGGGAGGCCTCTTTCCTGTGTGAGGCCTTTCTTCCAAGTTCAGCTTTCTTGTCTGAGGACCCACTTCTGACAGGGAATTCACCTGGGGAATCTGGGGTATGAGCCCATCCTCTTGTCATATGGGTGTTGCCTCACCTTGTGGCCTCTGTTGGAACCCTGCCAAGAACTGATGTCCACACTACAGATGGACATTACAGAGGGTCCAGGCTGTCCCAGGAGCAGGGAGGGTGAAGAGGCAGCAGCCTGATTTATACCAGCTTAAGAGGAGGTGGAGACCAGAGCAAGATGGAGGGCTGTGGATGCTTCGAAAAGGGTAGGGAACAGGCTAAGCACTTGGGCCTGTGGTGAGGATAGAAAGGACTTTGGGTTGGTAGGGGCTGTGAAGGGGGCTGGGGACTCAGCCAGCAGAACCCCTGAGGCTTTCTGACAGTCTGCTTCTGACAGTGTGTCTGGGACAGATAGACTACGCTCTCCAGTGTGGCTCTTCTATCTCCTCATCTCCCCAGCTCCCAGCTCGACACCTGCGTAGTAGGCTCTCGATAAATGCTTGCAGGATGGCTCAGCCTGAAGGCTGGCCAGCACTGCCTGGGGGAGTAGTCCCAGCAACCGCCCGTGCCATCCGGGAGGCAGTTTTAATTGGGCAGCACATTCCTGAGGAGCCACCCATCACTTCTCACCTTTGCCTGGCTTCCAGGTTTGTCTCACCATCCTGGTTATGAGCAGTGAGGTCACTGCAGACATGAGCTCACTGGGGCTCTCCGGGTGGGCCAGGGCACAGTGGGGCCACCTGGGGATCCCTGCACTCCCAGTGTCTCCATGTGCTCTAGGGAGCCCTGGCCTCCCAGGCTGAGGGCAGTAGAGGTCCAGGGGCTGCTCTCCTGCAAGGCCCCGAGGGAGAGGGGGAGGTGGGGGACCGGCTCTGCTCAGCCCCGTACCCTCCCCTCACACCCACGGCCAGGACCGTGCAGGGGAGTGTGTAGGACTCTGGTAACCTCCCTCCGCACTGACATGGAGGCTGAGGGTGTAGAGCTAGGAGCACTCTTCAGGGTCTTCGTTCTGCTCCCTTTATTCACATTCGGGAGAACGTGCTTGAAGTTAAGTGACACCCGGTACGTGAAAGAGTCGGCACTTGCTTCATTGAGCCCCGGAAGCAGGCCAGCGCCGTGTCACGCTCTCCGTCCTGTCCTCGTACAGAGTGCCACGGGCCTCTGGTTTGGGGGATGTGACTGCTTTCCTGGGCCGCGGGCATCTTTGCCTGGGCTGGCGGAGCTGGTGTCCAGGGACCGGCAGGCCCAGGGCCCGGTGCAGCTGTTCCCTACGGCGATGCCAGGGCCTAGGTCTCAAATCCTCACGGACCGTCCAGCAGGCTGGCCGGCCGGAGCTCCCTCCCCTGCCTGGCGCAGGCCGCGTCTCTCCCTGCCCACCCCATGATCTCCCCTTTCCCCTCAATGGCACTTCAGGAACACCCGGTGTCATCTCTCCAGAGAGCTGAGCCATTGAATAAAGACAGCTGAGGGGATTTGCTTAAAGCAATCTTTTAAGAACTATTTCCACCCCACAGAAATCAAAGAAACCCAAAGGACCGTTATCTCTTTGGAAGGCAGGACTGTCATACAAGGAAAACCGAAACACAAGCTAACGTCTTAAAACAAACACCAGAACCAAATTCCCTTGTAGGGGGACTTGCAGATTGAGGAGACGAATACCTGGCCCGCGGACACTGGTAACAACTGTCCCCAGGGTCCGTGTGAGGGCTGTGGGGGTCTTGGGCCTTAGTAAATGCCAAAAGGCCCTCCCCCGCTGACAACCTCCGAGGAACACACGCTGAGTCACGCCTGTGTGTGCTATAAGCCCGTGACGTACATGCCTGGCCTCCACCGCTCCAGGACCTGCCACCCCTCGGCACCCCTGCCTGGAAGTTCTGGACCTCCTGAATGGACACTGTGTTGGGAGCTGGCGGCCTCAGGCCAGATGTGGGAGGAAGTTGCCGAGGCCGGGGAATCAGGAAGCTGAGGGTGGGCTTGCTGGATTTTAACTCCTCAGCAAGTGTTTGATGGAAGGCGAGCAGGAGTCAGCCAGTCTTCCTGGTCAACCTCCCCCAGCACTGCCTTTCTCCCCCCGCCTGTGCCAGCCTCAGGGGCAACCCTGGTGGCCAAACAGATCCACACCTGATTGTTGTCAGAAACTGCCGTTAAACTCTTGTCTGCGTATGCCGCTGTGCTGGGCATTGAGCCTCTGCCCCCAGTAGCCTCTATCTGAGACCCACCAGACGAATGGAAGAGGGACGAGCCGTGAATGAGTGGACGCTCCGTGCAAAGCAGGCAATGAAACCTGTGGGCGAGGAGTGAGGGAGCCACAGGGCAGAACCTGAGGGCAGACGGCCGAGGTGAGCTCCAAGAGGATTTGAGAAAAAACAAAATGCATACTCAACCCCATCCCCAAAGTCAACCGTCTGAAATTGCTCTTGGTGTCTTCTCCTCTCCATCTACAGTCAGGCCGTGTCGATCTTTTGCCAAGGCAATGCAATGGCCTTCTTAGTAGGTTTCCTGCCTTAAAAAAAAAAAAGTAATAGTTTCCTGAGTATCTTTCAGGCACTGTAGTAAGCACTAGCTTCACGGTTGGTTCTCTCAACAACTCTGCGGGCTGGGTATCAACACTCCCATTTGATGGATGGGGCATCTGTGGCTTGGAGAAGTGAAATGACTTGCCCAATGTCACCCAGCTGGAATCCGAACACCACACCATGTCTGGCCACCTGCCCTTCCGGCTCTTCCCCCACACTCCATTGAGGGAGTGGTCTACTCTTGTGGTCCTTTAATAAAATGCCAGTGGAGTCATGTCATTCTGTTTCTTTTTTTTTTTTTTAAGATTTTATTTATTTATTTTTGCGAGAGAGTGAGTGAGAGAGAGCCAGCACAAGTGGCCTGGGTGGTGGGAGGGGGTGGAGGGAGAAGCAGGTTCCCCGCCGAGCAGGGAGCCCGATGCGGGGCTTGATCCTAGGACACTGGGATCATGGCCTGAGCCAAAGGCAGACACCCAACCGGCTGAGCCACCCCGACGTCCTTTTTCTTAAAACCTTCAGAGGCTCCTCACAGGCTTCAGAAAAAGACCCAAACCCCTTCCAGAGCTTGCAAGGCCCTCTCCACTCTCCTGCTGCTCTCTTCCCACTAACCACACACTCTGACCACAGAGGACTATTTGCAACTCCCTGAACATGCCGGCACTGTATGTGCTTGCTCATTCTGTCCTCTCTGTGTAGGACATTCTTTTCTCCCTGCCCCACCCCACTCCACACCCCATTTCCTGCACCCACAGACATCCTCCACGCCATCCAAGCCTAACCCCGATGCCACTCTGCAATCTTCCCTGCAAACCGATCTCCCGCTGTCCCCGTACACACCCCGCTCAGCGTCACTGCCGCCGCCGTCCCATCCATCCGTGGGACTCGTCTCCAGCACCTGTGCTCTCCCCGCTTTATGATAACTGCCTGTGAACCAGGGTGGATGTCCTGTTAGACTGTACACTCCCAGAGGGCAGGGATGGTGTCCCTGAAGCCTAGAAGAAAGCCTGGCAGAGAGTAGGAGCTGCCTAAATATTTTGTTGAGTGAAATGAGTGAATGAGTCGGGGGGGGGCACCTTAGGGCAGGGACAGTGTCATAGTCACAGGACACATTTTGTGTCCCCATCTCATGGCATGTGCTTGGTACCCAGTGGACGTGCAGTCAAGGTGAATGACTAGAGGCAGAAGGAGAGAGGACAGAGGGCAGGAGAGGGGAGGGAAGGGGGCACTTAGGTGGCAGTACAGGCCTGGGCACAGCTCTGTTCCTTCCGCCAGGGGGCGCGGGAGGCCCAGCACCCGAGGCCTCCACCCTGGAAGTTCTCTTCCCCTTGAGGCTCAGCCTTAAAACCTGCAGAGGTCTGGCGTTGTTCTCCTCCACAGAAGGGTCCAGGAGGCGGCCAGCTTCTAAGGGAAGGAGCCCACCCAAAGCTGGGTTACTGCAGCAGCAGGCCTGGGACTGACTGGCCAGATGGGACAGCAAGGCCCACCTTGGTACAGATAGGGGCTTGCAGCTGGTGGCTATGGCTGGGGCCGAACTGGTTCAGAGCTGGGAATGGGCTCAGAGCCCCTCACATGATGGGCATGGGGGTAGCTAGTTTGCACAAATTCCTGGACGCTAGCAACTCGTTAGAACTCACAGCTCTGTCTCCCTGCTCTACCCCATGCCCGTGAAGCCCAACCCAATCTTTCAGGGAGTCTGGGGTCCCGGGAGACAGTGACGAACAGGACGTAGTCCCCACCCGTCAGGTGCTCCCCATGTTCTCCATGAAAGCCCGGCACCTGCCTCCTTCCAGTGGCTTCTGGAGCCATACTGCTGCATGGGAATCCTGGCTCAGCCTCTCACTAGCTGTGAGACCTTGGGCACTGACCTTAACCCCTTCCGTACCTCAGGTTCCTCATGTGCAGCATTGTTAAAATGATGGAATAAGTTATTCCATGACAGACTCTATCAGGTGGTAAGCATTCAATAAATCACAGCTATCGTCATGACGGTGATTCTCTATCAGCCGGCCCTCAGAAGCTTACGGTTGAAGGCATACGGGAGAAGAGCTAGACCTGTGTCCTGCAGTATTGTCACCATCTTTGGACTAGCTTGGAGCATCCCCCCAGCTGGTCATTCCAAGTCCTTAGGTGTGGACAAGAGGACCCAGGGACTCTGAGCTCACGGGGCTTTTGGATCTGAAAGGAAGCACGCCAGACAGATCCAGAGAGAGAACTGAGGCCCAGAGACGCCAAGTGACCTGGTAAAGGTCACAGAGACAAGTAGAGGCAGGGCAGGGAGGAGGGTCCAGTCCACTGACCCACTACCCTGTCTCTTGGGGTCTTTGGGCCACGTGGCTGTGTGGCCACTCTAGTGGGCCATCCGTCCCAACCAAGATAGCTTGGTGATTTTTGTCTAACTTAAATGGCACCAAACATTTGTATTATAAAGAGTTTTTGAGTGTTCTTGTTTTGTCTTTCACCCCTCCTTATGGACAGGTTTGTAGAGGACAGTACAAAGAGTAAGAGTGAGAGACCCGGGCAGGTAAGGGAGGTGTCAGAGGTGAGAAGCAGCCGAGGGTGCTGGAGAGGTGGAGCGTGAATCCAGATCACTGTCCACAGTGGCGGCCTGGCATCCTTCTCCTCTCAGCCCTGGGCTGCTGTGAGGTCAGCCTCTTGCGTCATGGGCGCCATGCGTTGGGAGCTGGGCCTCTTGGGTCCTGTTTCTGCCTCTGCTCGTGCCTCCGCTTTCTCTGCTCTTACGGTGTATCCCTGCCCCTGAGCTTAGGCCCTCAGTCCCGCTCTCCTTCCAGAAGCAGCACATGTGTTACTTCCTCCATGAAGCACTTCAGTCCTGACCCTCTGCCAGGGACGATCTCACGTTAATTTGTTTATACTTCTGTCCCCCGGGGGGTTTTGCCTCTCCCCTTGCGTGATCCTAGAGAGGCAGCATAGCCCAGGGGCCGAGAGCTTGGATTCGGGGCCCCCTGGGCACAGAGCCCGACTGATATACCAGTTGTATGGTGGTGTGTGAGTTTCTTAACTTCCGTGTGCCTCAGTTTGCTCCTCCGCAAGATGGGGATAACAATAGTACCTTCCTTACAGGGTTGATAGGGCTTTGAGTGAGCGGATGCGTGTGAAGTGCTTAGACCAGCACCTTGTGCGCAGGAAATCCTCTCTCAATGCAGGCTGTTGTCATTGGTATGTTCGCGTCTGTGCCCTACCTCCTCCTTAAGCCCACAGCTCCTTGAGGGGAGGGTCCTCCTCTTTTACTTAAGCCAATTTGTGCCTCCCCCCGCCCCCGCCCCAGCAGGTCCTTGCAGACTGTTTGTGGAACGATGATGGGACCCGAGTGGCCTCTCCCCCTCCACCAACCCCGCCCTCTGAAGCCCCTGGGGCTGTCTCCGTGGCTGGGGCCCTTCCTCTCACAGCCCCGCCCCAACTCCGGCAATTTTCCCTGGCAGCTCCCACGTTCTCCACTAACTTTAGGGTTGGTTTCCAGCTGTGGTTGGATTTTTCTGTTTGAAAAAATATTTTAAGCAGCTGGTGGGGCAGGGGTGGAGAGGTGGGAAAAGAATAATAAATAAACTAGTGAAAGGAAGATTGTCCAAGTGACTTGAAGCTGCCACTGCCCACAGCTTGGTCTCCGGGTCGTGCCAAGGACTGGGGAGCTATCAGGTGATTGGGAGTGGGAGGCGACACCCTGGTGGCTTCTCAGGCTGAGGAGAGAGGCTCCTGCCGCTCACAAGCACCTCTTGCGTTGGCTTTCGCTTTATGTCGCGCATGAATTCTGAAGATGCAAGAACTAAACAGATGGAAAGAGTTGGCTCTGCAGCAGGCAGGATTGAGGTTAGACACTGAGAAGAACTTAATATCAGACCCTATCCCTGAAATCCACCCTTATTTCGCCCAAGACCTGTTTTACTTCAGAGCTCGACTTCCTTCTCAGCCTTTGTTACACAATATCTCAGAGAGCCCCCACGCACCCCAGTTGCTTTTCATTCCCCCCAACCACACCCCGTGCTCCTGAACTTCAAAGAGAAGTGCCATCCGCCCATAACTCCAGCTTCATCAGCGGCCTCTTCCCTCTCAGTTCTGTTCTGCCTCTGAGGCCCACAGGCTCTTTTCCAAAATTGTCACCTTAGTCACCTCCCCACTGGGGGGTGGGGCCTCAGCCAGGGCGACCTCCTCAGCTGGCAGAGGCCCAGGCCAAGGGCCAGAAGCAGGGGCCACAGGCTGCCCCACACACAGATGGAAGGTTCA
The DNA here is from genome assembly GCF_002201575.2 of Neomonachus schauinslandi. NCBI lineage: Eukaryota > Metazoa > Chordata > Mammalia > Carnivora > Phocidae > Neomonachus > Neomonachus schauinslandi. The sequence continues at coordinate 65,053,682 of NC_058407.1, forward strand.
CGCTGCCCCTATGCTGGCCGGGGGGCGGGGATGGCTGAGACAGAGACCCACAGAAATTCAGGGATGGGAGAGAAAGTAAATCACAGAGTTGAACAGAAGCCGAGTCAGAAAGAGACAGGGAGCAAGTCAGATGTGAGGGTAGGGAATTGACAGCCCCTCGGCAGTGCCCCTGGCCAGACCCACATGGAAATTCCTGTGGCCTCTGATGGCAGGGTGGGCTCGGCCCTGAGGGCTGCCTGGTGCCATCGGGGGCGGGTGGCCGGGGGGGGGGGTACCCAGCATGGGGTCTCAGGCCTGGGCGGGCAGGGAGGTCCTGCCCTCCACGCCAGGTTCTCCGGAGGGCTCCCTCCACTGGAGTCTGTAAGGAGGGTGATGCCCCTGTGCAGACTGGGCTCTGGAGCCTTGTGGAGCTATGGGGGGAAGAGTGCCTCGCAGTCTCGGGGAGCCAGTAGCAGGGGTAGGAGAGGCTGGGGGCTGGTGGTCTGCCTTTTCAGGCGCGAGGTGGGGTGCCAGCCGAGCAGGACAAAGAAGTGGCCAGGCTGTTGAGGAATAAGGGGTGGTGGGTGGCGGTGGAAAGGAGGTCATCTGGGTTTCAGAGCGCTTGGCTCCTTGCAGGGTGAGGATTACTCTGGCCAGGAAGTCTGGGTGGGAGGATGTGCCAGCAGTGCTCAGCAGTCTGCAGGGGTGAGGAACCATGGGGAAGAGCCGGCTCAGGACTGTGAGTGGACTGACAGCTGTATTCAAGACCTCCCTCATAATGATGTACACCCCTGAGGCCCATCTGCCCTCCTAGGTCTCCCCTGGCAAGGAAGACAACGCAGGTCTAGATTTGTAACTGAAATCGTCACTGCTTAGGTGATCCTTACTGCTTGGCTAACTTGGACCAGAGCAAAATTTAGAGTCCCAGAGGCTTCTCAGGGGGTATGAGAATGGGAATTTGTACTTCCTAATACAATTTTATGTTTATACTGAACATGAAACTTTGCAAAGCATTTTTTTCTTATTAGGAAAAGTAATATACTTCTACTGAACACATATGTAGGGTTCAATAAATAATTTAAATCACAGACCCATGTTTCCACAGGCCAGGTCGAGAGATAGAATACCATCAGCACCCCAGAAGAACTGCGTGCCTCCCTCATCAGCCCCACCCCTCCACCCCGGAGGGAACTGTCTCCTGACTTTTGTGATCATCATTTCCTTGTTTATCTTCCAAAGCATTTAGTCTTTTTAGATAGTATCATCTTTGAGTTTCACAGTAACCTTATTATTCCCACTTTACAGATGAGAAAACTGAGGCTCAGAAAGGTTAGATAACAAGTCTAAGGCCACCCAACCAGTAAGCGGACAACCAGGAGCATATTTGGATTGGCTGATGCCTGAAGAGGTTTCTTAGTCAAATCAGAATCCCTGGGACAACCCCGGTGTTGGAGAGCGGCACCCCAGTGCCCAGAGCAGGGGGAGGCCCTCTTCGAAGCCAAGCCAGATGCTCCCCTCCTGGATCCCTAGGGCCCTGCTCTATGGGTACCTGGCAAGAAAAGATGGAGGCCCAGGGGAGAGTAGCCGGAAGTTAGGGAAGCTACCCTCTAGCGAGAAGTCCATCTGGGATGGGATGGATGCCTAGAAAGGGCCCTGCCTGACACATGCCAAGGGAGCCCGGGACCATGAGGATATTCCTGAGCCAGGTGTGTGCCCAAGTTGTTGCCAGACTTACCAGGTGTGTCCTCCTTGGTGGGCCAGGTGTGTTTGGTGTGAGCACATGCGTGTGAGTATGTGTGCACCTGGCATGTCTGTACGCCCAGCTCTATCTGCACACTTGGACTGCTCGGAACCATTCCCCCCACCCTCAGCTTTTTTCTTTTCATTAAAAATTATTCATTGTAGTTATAGAAATTTCAAATACAAAAGTCTCTCCTTTTTTCTAATTCTAATCCAAGTGATCCCAGACATAATTTCTTTTAACCATTTGCCCCATGTGTTCTTCCGTACTTCTTCCATACTGTTCTAAGCACATTCAAATAGTTATTTAGATTTACATATCTAAAGGCAACTGTTGTTAATTAATTAATAGTTGTTAATTAATAATTATTTCTAACAAAATAGCATCAGAATCTACATATTGTTTTTCAACTTTTTTTCCACTGACTGTACTTTGGTCATCTTCCCTGTCAGTACGTATGGATTTATTTCACTTTTTTATAACAGCTGAAGAGCACTCCACTAAACAGATGTACCCTCATGTGTCTAACAGGGTTGGCCCCTCTGTGTCCCAGCTTGCCCAGTCTTCCTGAGGTGGGGAGTATGGTGCAAGGGGAGCAACGGACCAGGAGACTGGCCTGACCCTGGGACCCAGCCCCCTCCCAGCTGCCTTTTCACCTCCAGCCACCCTACAACCCCACCCACCCCAAAGTCCCCTGTCTCCATCTCCTTCCCTTTCTCCCTCCTGAGCCTTGACCTCTGCCTGGTGCTGCAGGCTCAGCAGCTGCGGGGTGAGCTCCTGGCCTCTGAGGCTGTCCGGTCTCAGAGAGCTGGGAGGAATTGGGGCTGGAAAGGCCCAGGGTTCAGAAGACACTGCACCGGACAAACTGCAAGGTCAGCTTGCCTCCTGCCAAGGCCACCCCAGGAGAGGGCACCGCACGGATGGTGAGGCCGGCACTGCCCCACGCCCGCATGGCAGCTTCCTGCTTCCCAGAGGGCATGGGCCATGGGAGCTGTGCCAGATAGGCCAGGTGCCCCTGCCCCTGCCCAAGTGTCATGGAAAATCCAAAGCCTTGATCTTTGTTCTTGATGGCTCCTCCCCGATTTTTACAACTGGAAACTTGCGGCCGCTTTGTTCCCATCAGCTTAGGAAAGAGGTGTTGTGGGGTGGGGGGAAATGGTTGAGTCAGCAGCTGGTACAGATCTCGGGGCTCCCAAGGAACCCCCCACGATCCCTTCCCTCTCACTCACATTCGCTGTGCACCCATAGCCAGACCACACTTCCGTGCTGGGAGGCAGAGGGGGCGGGGGTGGGCATAGCTTTTGTGTTCCATCCGGACAAGCTGCCTCCCCCTCGCCCAGGATCAGCGCCCCCAGGGGTCCAGCCCATGACTCCCCTTGCTCCAAACACCCCTACCTCTTCTGATGTCCTCGGTGCGAGCGGTGCCCAGCCCTTCTCATTCCTCAGGTCAGGTCCAGCGTGTCTGTTTACCATGGGATTCAATTAGAAGTTTATGGTAAGGAAACCACTTTGTGAGGTTGCTTCCCTCCCCCTGCGCTTGGCCCTGCTCCTGCTGCCCTCTCCCTCCCTTCTCCCCCATAGCCAGAGTTCATGGAAACTTCCCAGGTCAGTGATTCTCACCTTCTTTTCCTCCCCAGCAGAGAGGGGCCCAACCCCCTTCTCTGGAGCCTGGCACCTTCTTTCGCTCAAACCCCTGCTTTCCTCAGACAAGGCCTGCCGCGGAGGAGGGGCAGACCTGGGAGCTGAACCCAGAGCAGAACGTCCCCCTCGGGCCTCGCTCATCTCCTGCCATTGTGGGCGCATGAGATGTGATCTTCGAGGTGAGCCTGGGCAGCCTTCGCCCCAAGGTGAGAGAGGACAGAGGTGCTGAAGCTAAAAGTGAGAAGGCCCAGATCCTGTCAGCAGCTTCTGCACTCCCAAGGCAGCGCACCCCTCAGTCCATCGCAGATGCTGTGAGGCCACCTGAGGAAGCTGTAATCTAGCCGGGGTGGGGGGTTGGGTACGTGACACAAACTTTGGGACCTCAGAAGACGGAGGCCTGTCTCCTGGGGGCTGGATGGTGAGTTAGGACTTGAGCAGCTGGGGTGACTGGAGAGGGAGTGGCCCGTGGGGTCGAACAGAACCCTGTACTCAGGCTCCTCTGCCTGGCCGGGGCTCGGTGGGGCGCTGCCCTGTCCATCTGTCCGTCTGTCTGCGTGGTGAGCTTGCCTGGGGCCTGGAGCAGGCAGTGGCTGTCGGGCAGAGGGAACCGAGCTAGCTGGCCTAGGCACCGAGTGCGTGAGCTCGGCTTGACGATGCTCTGCCTACCAGGCTCCACTGCTCCTGGCGGGGCTGGGGGTGGGGTGGGGCGCAGAGTAAGCCTGACAGGAACAGTGCTTGCCCTGTGGGCCGAGGAGGGATGCTGGGGCTGAGCGACCACAGGCCGGACCTCTCCGCCCCCCGTTGGATCTGCCTCACTGCCCAAGTGGGACAGATGATTTTTGCTCCTTCAGAGTCTGCTGGTGCCTTTGCCCCCCTCTCCAGGAGTTACTGAGTTACCAGGGTCAGTTTTCTATTTCCAGGGCAAGACGGGCCCTCTCCTCCCAGCTTCCTTTACCCCAGGCCTTGGGCACTGCCCCTCCATCCCACTCCGGGGAGGGGCCAGGTGCCTGGGTCTGGGTCTAGGGGCAAGGTCGCCCTCATCCCTGTTGGGGGGAAGCTGGGCGCACCTGAGGGTGGGTTAACCCCTCTCTCCTTGCGTCTTTCCTCTCCATCTTCCTGCCAGGACCTTCCTTCCGGTCAGCATGCGAACATGCTGGAGCTCTGGTCTTTAAAAAAAAATCCTCTCCAAGACCCATGCCCTTCCAGCCACAGCTGCACAGCCCTGCCACTTCCACGGTCACACTCCTCCCAAGAGCGGGCGACAGTGGCGGCTTCTACCTCCTCCCCTGCCATTCCCCCTTCCCTCTCCCCCCGAGTCTGGCTTCGGCCCCACCACACCCACTTGTAAGAAATTTGCCAAACCCAACTTCTTGGCCTTGCTCCCCCTCCGTCTGCAGCTTAAACTCAGCTGGCCCTGCCTCGATGTGCTCCCTCTCTGGGTTTCCCCACACAGTGCTCTCCTGGTTTTCTTCCTGCAGGTTCCTCTCCAAACTGGCTCGAATGCCCGTGACCCTGGACCCGGTCCTGAGCTCCTCTCTCCGTGGTTCCATTGCTGTAGGCACCCCAATGTGGTGGCAGGTCCATGATGCTGACTGGCCCATTCCTCCTCTTTGAGCTCTGACTCCCAGAAACAGACGTGACATTTTTACTTGAGGTCTCCCAGATGTTTCCAACATCACCTGTCGCAAGGAGAACTCTTGATTTTCACCCTGTTACGCCCCAGTCTTGCCTGCATCCCCTCCACCTCCCTAGTTGCTAAAGACTGTGGTCCTTGAGTCCTCCTTACCTTTCACATCCAATTTCCCATCAAGTCCAGCAAATCCTTCCTCCAAAGCGGGATCCTCCGCTTGTAATACCCCATGTCTCTCAACTGCCACCACCCCGTTTTCTTTTAAACTACCATCCTCTCTTACCTGGACTCTGCGGTGGCCTTGTAACTGGTCTGCCTGCTTCCAGCCGGGGCTCCTCCATTTCAGTCTCAATGAAGCATTAAGAATCATCATTCAGACCATAAACCCTTTCCCCACAAGCCTTTCAATGTGCATGCATGTGTGAGTGTGTGGTATGTGTGTGTGTTTAGAGCAAGACCAGAGCCTACACTGCCTCAAGCATTGTTTTGTTTTGTTTTTCTCATTTCCCAGCTTTGTCTTGTGTCCTCCCCACTGGCCTGGCACCTGGGGGGTCAAAGTTCTTTTCCTGCCTCGGGGCCTGGAATCCCCTCACCACACACACAGCCAGCCCCGTTCTCATCCCTCAGATTAGCCTAGGTGTCTCCCAAGAGAGATTTTCCTGTCCTGTCACCCACTCCAGACCAGCCCTCCTCTTTCATTTCAATTTCAACCCTCTACTCAGTTTATTTTCCTAATCCCTGGTTTACTACTAAGCTCGTAATCATTTTATTGCTTTGTTTACTCTAGAGTATAAGCTCCATGGGAGGCAGAGACTGTGATGTTGTCACCATTGTGTCTCCAATGCTTCCCAGAGGCCTGGGGGCTCAGTAGACAGACACTAACGTCGGCTGAATGAGGGACTTAGTACATGCATGTGTGAGTGGTCCCGGCTGTTACAGAGAGTGAGGTTCTGGTGGGCTTGGAAGAAAGGCATGAAGGACCGGAAGCCTGAGGTTGGTAGAATGACCCTCCCTACGTGGCATTGCCAGATTAGCAAATAAAAATATGGAACACCAGGTTAAAGTTGAATTTCAGATAAACACCAAATCATTTGTCAGTGTAAGTATGTCTGAAATTAAAATGTAATTGGGCATCCTGCATTTTATCTGGCAAGCTGGTGAGTGAGGAGCGGGCTGGTGGAAGAGGGGTCAGAGCCTGGCGTATCATGGGGCCGAGGGGCAGTGTGCAGAGCAGGGGGCCAGCTGGAGCTGAGACCCGATCAGTCAGGAACAGAGCACGTCAACAACACACCAGTGTACAGCACCTGCGGGGGGAGGTAGAGAGGAAGCTCTGAGACACTTGGGCTGAGGTCTTGGTCGGGGTCGGGGGGGAGCTGGGTCCTGGCGTGGCAGTGGGGACTCAGGTCCTCGACCTTTTAAGGTCATAGGCGGAACCTGTCACACCCTTCTTTTTCCATGACCTTCTGACTTGTCCTCAATTTTTGTTCATTTCAACACATACTTACCGGATACCCTAGGGCTTGCTGGGCACGGGGCCAGGTACTGAGGGCATAAAGATGAGTAAGACTTGTCCCTGAGGACTGGACAACATGATCTGGCCCTGGGAGGAAAGCCATCACCAGTACCCACTGTCCCCAGACACAGGGCTGGGTGCCTTCCCTGCTCTATCTCATTTAATCCTCCAGACTCCCACACAAGGTAAAGCATTATTGCTGCCATTTTATAAACAAGGACATACATGTTCAGGTAATTCTGTAACTTAGTGAAGGTCACAGAAGTAAGTGATGGGGCTGGATGCAGGCTGGGTTTTCTAATCCCCTGGAAGAGGACTCATCCCTCTTGGAGCGTCTCAGCTGTCAGAACCAGATTAGAGGCTAGTGGGGCAGAAGGAGGCAATCAGAGGGAGGACTCACCCAGACAGTGCTCCCCACAACAGGGGGTAGGGCACAAACTTCCTAACAGCTTCTTTACACCGAGGCCCAGGGGAGCTGGGCACATGGTAGGGCAGGTCGTCAGCACATGGCCACTGGCATCCTGGTCTCACCAGCCTCTCCCAGTGACATTAAACATACGGTCTAGTGACCTCAGTCCTCCAGAGGTAACTAAGCGCCGGGGGCTAGAAGCAGGATGGGAGAAGGTGCTGGTGAAATGTTAACCCCACCCTGACCTCTCTTCCATTCTGGGGGTCCTGTCCCTTCTAACTTGGGCCAAACCTGGGCTCACATTCCTTTCCCTGAAACCCATGGGTCATAGACTCTCAGCTCAGGTTGGGTTCCAAGAGGGCCATTCTTGCCTTCCTTCTCCCTCTGGGAAGGCCAGGCCCTTCCCCCACTTTGCCAAGGAGGCTCTGGGGGCATCAGAGATTCCTGGAAAGAAGAGGTGGCACAGCCCATCTTGCTTACCCTCCCCAGGGCCTTCTATGCCTAAGGAGTAGAAACTTCTACCCAGTTTTTTCCCTCCCAGTGGTGTTTGAGGCGGGTTGCTGTAGTCCAGGTCTCTGAGAAGCAAGATGACCTCGGAACATTCTATTCCACTCATTCTTTTTGTCTTTCCTGTTTCCCATGGTTCTGCCTCTTACTTTCCTTTGTGTCTACGTTGCCCCAAGGAAATGTAGCTTGGATGTGGGGAATCCCCTCCTTGAGTCTTTTACGGGACTGACACATGGGATTTCCCAGCATTGGCTCCAACACCTAATGAATGGATCTAGACGCACTTGACGCATTTTCCTAATTGCATTTGGTCTAATTCCCAGGGCCGCTCCCTACCTGTGCGTGTCACACACGTGCACGCAGGCACATGCACATCCTCTCACCCAGGCTTGTGTGTATATTCACACACACACTAGCACCTGGATGCTGTCCATCTATTTATTCTGCAACAGAAGGCGTTGGTGTGTCAAGAAAGAGTCCACTGTCACTGACAGTCTGTGAGAGAATTCATCCTGGGCCCTCTGTTGAACAAACATCACGACAGGCCATTTGGGTGGTGGAGGCAGTCGTGGAATGGGACAAAGAGATACCCAAATAGGGATTTGTGGGGGAGAGCCGTTTAGCGTAGGTGGAACTTGGATGAACAAGGAACCACACACAGTAGGAGGCTTGAGCCCAAGTCAAAAAAGACAATTCTGCATGGTGGAAACGTGGAGAAAGGGAATAGTTGCAAGCCTTTTAAGGACAGAGATTCTAGTAATCAATATTATGATCTATTCTATTGTGCTGCAAAGAACTGCCCCTCGGTCATGTCCACGTCTATAGGGAAAGTCTACTGCATCCACTGGTCTTGATGAGTGATGTTTTGGAGAAATCATGGAAAATGGATTAAATTAGATGTTTGATTCAATGCAAGTAGAGAGTGGATATGTGCACAGGAGACAAGACATAAGAGGGAGAGAACCTTCCACAGATGCAGGAACTGAGAGCCAGAAGTGACTGGGTAGGTCAGGGAACATAAGGCCAACCCCAGTGCTATCCCAGACATTTCTGGCAATATTGAGGGGAACCCTGAGTTTCCCACCACCTGTGGGATGAATGTTGGAGTCAATATTATTTCCTCTCAAAGAGCAAAATGACCCAAGTGGAATTACATGTAAATAAATGTATGTATTAAAACCAGTGTGCGTTCACACTCACATGAGGATTTCTTTCCCTTAGGGCGCTCTCAGTGATTTGGTAAGTATCAGGTTAACTTTATATAAATGGAGATAGCCAAACCAGAATATTTGGGTTAAAAAATTGACCTCTGGCCTGAATTATCTGGTTTGGCCATCTAGACTTAGCAAATTAACCAGAAAATTGCCAAAGTCCTGCATTTGTGTTGGACAGACACAGGTTTTAGGGTGGCCTGTGTCTTGCAGACACAGATAGTTCTTCACACATTATTATTAAGTGTATCTCTTCGCATGTTATTATATCTAATGTATATTTGTAACCACCCCGGTGATGGCTCCAGTTTCCCTAGGATCAATCCTTCATATCAGGCTGGTTTTTTACAGCTGCCTAGCATGTGACTGAACCATGGGGACAAAAACACTGAAAAAGCAGCACATACCAAGCAAAGAAAATGCCATCATTGCTTTGGTTCTTGTTCTTGTCTTCATTTTCTTTTCTTTTTTTTTTTTTAAAGATTTTATTTATTTATTTGAGAGAGAGAGAATAAGAGACAGAGAGCATGAGAGGGGGGAGGGTCAGAGGGAGAAGCAGACTCCCCGCCGAGCAGGGAGCCCGATGCGGGACTCGATCGCGGGACCCTGCGATCATGACCTGAGCCGAAGGCAGTCGCTTAACCGACTGAGCCACCCAGGCGCCCCTTGTCTTCATTTTCTAACGACGTGCGCTCAGGAAATGCAATGAAATTTACCATTAGCCTGAACTGCACATAACTGGCCAAGAAACCTGCCTTTGAAACAGAACCCTAAATGAAAAACACCAAATATAAAAATTAAAAAAAAAATAAATAGGAAGAGGGCAGGTGTAATGGAAGCCTTTTGAGCCCAAAGAGAGGAGACTTGGGTTTGTCACTTCAGTTTTGCTGGCAACTTGCCTCTGAAAATTTGTCCGTGTCATCAGTTTTACCACAATGGGGTAGGAACGGGTGCTTCTGAGAAGCTCCTTCCAGCTCAGAACTACTGAGACTTCCCGAGGGTGTATAACTCAAGGAGATCCTCAGATGTTTGTGAGGAATGGTCTGATAGGGTGGAAATAGTATTTCTCGCATTTTCATGTGCATATTAAATGTGAATATCCTGTGAAGATACCGAATCTGTTTCACCATGTCTGGGTTTGAGACTCCTTATTTCTAGCACGCTCCCGGGGTAGGCTGATGCTGCTGGTCCGGGGACCACCCTCTGAGAAGGAAAGGCATAACCGATGTGGGGCTGAGCGAGAAGTCCCAGCTCTGCCCTCGTTTCTTATTTTTTGCTGAGCCTCAGTTTCCTCTTTTGCAAAATAAAAACAGTCTTAAATACATACTCCCAGAGGATGTTGCGAGGCCAGAGCAGATGACACATTCGAAAGCCCTGTCTCTGTTGTCATGTGCCTCACCAATGTGTGTTATTACTGTCTGGGGGTTGCTGGTTGCCGCTGACATGGTAGGTAGATGAGGGCGAGATAGCTGCGTGCGTCCCTGCAGCCCGTCGGCAGCACACTCACGTGAAGCCCTTCCCTGGAAGCTGTGAACTTGCAGAGCCAGATGTTGTGTGTGTGTTTCCCTCCGCCCTCTGATTGCTGGTTTGCTCGTGCTCCTGGCCCTTGACCCAGAGAGGCCACACGGCTTCCAGCAGCACTGGGGCGTCCGGAAGCATCTGGCTCCCAGCCTGTGGGCTCTCCCTTTAGCTCACCAACAGTTCAGGACTGGCCCTGGGCAGAACTCTGCGCTGGGCAGTTTTAACGCCCTGTTTTTCCCTCAGACAGCCTGTGTCCTCACGCCCTCCCGCCCACCGGCCCTCAGCTCACTCCACCCAACCCGCCCCCATCAAACCTCAAGTCAGGAAAGCATCTGACACGCAAATTCACAGAGTTCACAATGGCTGATAAGGCTTCGGGGTGACCTCTCTTTAGGGGACAAAGCCAAGTTGGGGGTTAGAGCCACAAAGGAGTGGTTCAGGCCTCAGTGCCTGGAAAGGGTAGTGTTTTGGGAAGGGGTTGGGAGGCCTCTCGACTACCTCTGAAATCCTAGACTTCCGCATCCTGCATCCTTGCCAATTTCCACGTCTAGCAGAAATATTCCATCCTTGCCTCGTGCGTTCTCGATCTTGCTCCTGACCCACTTTGGGTGTTTGTGCAAACTGAGAGCAACTCTTTGATTTCATAGACTGATGTGAAAATCTGTCAGATCCAGGTTTCTGGGCCATACAGAGCTTGGGCACAACCATCATCATCAACCAGGGGTTGTCAAGCACCCTGCCCCTCAACAGCTTGGCAGACATGTGGGACACAGTCTCCCGGGCATCCTGAGCAATGAACACCCCTCCCTCCCCTGCCCCAGCCCTGGCCAGATGAAGTCTCTCCCTCATCCCGGCTCGTCTCACCCAAGTAAGGCAGAAAACTATTACGATAAGGATAACTTTAATTTGATTATTATTATTTTTTAAAGTATTCCTAAACTTGGGTGCTTTATTTAACATTAGGAACAACCAGTGACATGCGAGCCTCTGTTGAGAATTCTGCCCACAAACTCTTTTTGTTCCAACACTGGGGCCAGCGACTGTCTGCTCAAGAATGGGGTTTGATTTTAGACCACAGACCCACTGAATACCTATTATGTGCTAGACAGCCAACCTGTGAAGATACAAAGATGAATAAGACACGGAGAACACGCGCGGCCGGCTGAAAAGCGGGAGGGAGATGTGATCCCCCCCACCCCCTCACGGCCAGGAGAGTCCTGCAGGCTTTGTCCTAGCTACCTCACCGCTGGTCGACCTGAAGGCTGTTTCTGCCACCCCCTTCTTTTTTATCCCTGGATGAATCTTGCTATTTTATTGTTCTTTTCAAGTCTGTCAGGTTAAATAATCTCAGAAACCAGCTTTTGAGTTTGTCTCCTGATTCATTTGTTTTAGCTTTTATTTCTGTTTCTGCTCTCTTTGAATGTCCTCTTGAGTCTATCACTGAATATGTAGTCTGTTAACATTCAGTCTTACATGATGATCGATATATTTTAAGCTGCACATTTTTCAATAAAGACCATTTCGCTGCATCCACGTATTTTGATGTGTATCGTTTTCATTATTATTTGGTTATAACTTCTGTGACTATAATTATTTTTCTTTGACCTATAAATTATTTAGGAGAGTACTTGAAGTTTTCCAGATAAGATTTTGAGATTGGGTTTGTATTTTGCTTCATGGTGGTCACAGAATATATAAAAAAATTTTTTGGTCTTTTCTGAGACTTGCTTTATGGCCCATTTTTGTAAATATTTTGTCATGTGTTCTTGAAAAGGACATGTATTCTCCAGTTTGGGCATGCACAGATTTTATATATATCAATATTTGAATTCTGTTTTTGTGATTTATGATTTATGTTCATTTTCAGTTTTTGACTTCTTTAAGATTTTATTTATTTATTTATTTATTTATTTATTTATTTTGAGAGAGGGAGAGAGAGAGCATGAGTGCAAGCAGGGGGAGGAGCAGAGGGAGAGGGACAAGCAGACCCCATGCAGAGTGTGGAGACCGACCTGGGGCTCAATCTCACCACCCCGAGATCACGACCTGAGCTGAAACCAAGAGTCAGATGCTCAACGGACTGAGCCACCCAGGGGCCCCATCAATTTTCGACTTCTTAAGCTTTGAGTTTCTGGAAAAGATGAATGGAAATCTCCCACTCTCGCTTTGGATATTTTATTTTATTTATTTATTTATTTTTTAAATTTTTTTTTAAAGATTTTATTTATTTATTTGAGACAGAATGAGAGAGAGAGAAAGCACATGAGAGGGGGGAGGGTCAGAGGGAGAAGCAGACTCCCTGCCGAGCAGGGAGCCTGATGCGGGACTCGATCCCGGGACCCCAGGACCATGACCTGAGCCGAAGGCAGTCGCTTAACCGACTGAGCCACCCAGGCGCCCCTCGCTTTGGATATTTTAATTTCTTCTTGTAATCCTGTCAATCTTTGCTTCATGTATTTCCAGACCATATTGCTAACTGTATGCAGATTTAGTTATTAGTGTAACTTCCTGGTATAGTTTCTTTAAGTAATGATCCTCTTTGGTCCCTGTAATGCTTCTATTTTTCTTTTGCTTTAAAATCCATTTGATACTAATTACTAATTAATGATATTATTATTGCTGATATTAATATTGTTATCTCAACTTTCTTTTTGTATCATTTCACTTTCAATGTTTCTGCGTTATTATGAATTATGGACAAAATATAGATTGACTTTTAACAATCTGAGTCTCTGTCCTTTAGCAGATACACGGGGTCTGTTAGCATTGTCCACATTGACTTTACTAGGGTCGGAGGCATCCAGAGGAACCGGGAATAACATCACCATTCCCAGAAAGCCAACGTGAATTACTTTCTCACACATTTCTTGGTCCTGGCCCTGGAAATCACCTTATCTGCGCCTTTATCTTCCGTGTAAGATGCAGTCATCCTTACTGCCTGCTGCATCTGTTGACCCTGGATCTGTCCTGTGTACCTCTGTCCTCCGCTGCCTGGCTCACACAATCGACAGGAAGGCTTTGTACTGGGGGTGTCCATTTCTTTTAGCACAAATGTGTGGTCTTGTTTCAGCACCGGCACCTTCAAGTCGGAAGCACACCGTCTGTTCTCCCAGGCTTTGTCCGCCTGGATCTTCCTCTGTCCTCCTGTACTTGTGTCACTGTGGTTTCTCCTATCTAATATTTCCCTCCACAACTCCCCCTTCTTGCATGCACAGGCGCCCACGCACACGCGTGTGTATGCACACACACACACACACACACAAGTTCCTATGCTGGCTCCAGTGTAAACTGGTTGGGGGGAATTTTGCTCTGATGTTTGGGGTAAGAGTGTGGAGAGGGGAAGGGCAGGGAGCAACACTGACCTGGTGTCCAAATGGTGTCAGTGCAGGAGACTCATGAAGCCATACTTACTTCGTTGTAAGTCCCGCGTTTCCTGCCCACAACGGGGTTGGGCTTGAGGTGTCCAGGCTCTCTCCCCATCCAACCTGAGGTTAGACCTCAAAAGGCTGAGTTGAGCATGAGTGGAGAGGTGGCATCATTTCTGAAAGTCCCACCCCCGTGGCTTAGGGGTTGGAAACTGGAGGCTGTGTCTGTGGTCTGGGGAAAGCCCTGACAGGTAGGAGCCAGGGGCCCCGCCATGCCCGCAGCAGATCAGGAGTCTGCAGGCGGTGCCGTGTGGGCCAGTCAAAGGGGGCCCCAGGAGACCTTGGGAGCAAAAGAGCAACCTCGCCTTTCCACAGTGCCATGCTACCCTCTGGCTCAGCAAGGGCCTGATCGCATGCCAGGTGAAGTACAGAGACCCAGGGAGATGGGATGACAGAGTCTGGGGGTGGGAGTGATAAAGGGGACATTGTGAGTATCATCAGGGCCATGGCCACCATCCAATCCACATCAAATTTGCAGGATCTGAAGACCAGCTCATCAGAGGCCCCTACTGGGGGTGGGGGTAGGGGATGGCTGCCATTGCTTGAAAGCCTTCCTGCTGGGGTGGGGGAAACAATCTAAGAGGCCAGGTTTTCTTGGTAACAAGAGGGTTCTCAGAAACTATAATCTATGCTTAGGAACCAAACAAACCATTTAAAAATATATGTTCACATAAATCAGTGACCTTTGGGTACACTGAAACAATTTCTAAACAATGACTTACGGCCCATAAACCAATTTTTCAGTCCTCAAGGGTGGGATAAAAGGCAGTAACTGTGTGGGTGGACCCATCCATACAAGACCTTGCACTAATTAAGCCAAGAGATCAAAGCTTCCACAAGTACTAATCCCAAGTGAGCTTTTTGGCTCTCATTTACAGGAGTGGGAGCATATTCTCACCTGGCAACTTCCTCCTCTACTTCTGTTCGTCCCCAAGCACATGCAGCTATAACCAAGCTATTGAGCATCAGTTGGCCCAGACTGACCTGGATGGACAGAGCTAGATAAGGACAGCATTCTTGGCCGTGGGAGCAGGGCAGCAAGAACCCCGGCCTGGGCGCAGCAGCCCTCGGCATAGGGGGGTATGTGTCTCGGGCAGCTCAGCACAAACCCCAGTCTCTCGGTGGGCTCTGTGCAGACATCACCCTTGTGTCGCCCACGTGCTTGGCTGAGGCAGATTCAAGGTTTGTCTGTAGCATCTTGGAGACAGAGAAGTGCTCTCTGTCTCCCTTGACTTGCCTTGAGCCCTATCTCCTCTGGTGGGGTGGGGAGGGAAGTCTTTGGGAACAGAGGGCACACTGAGTTCCCAAAAAGCACCTAGGTGTCAGTCCCACTCGGAGGAGGGAAACAGAACTCTGGAAGAAAGTATCTCAGCTGCGGGTGGGTGGGCGGGTCCCTTCCTCCTAGCACCCGGCAGTTAGAGTAATTGCCCGATTACTGATTCCCGCCATGGCAGGTGAGGTGTATAATTGGGCGGGGGTGTGCGTGGTGGGGTGACCTGAACTTAGCAAAGTGAGGTTAGGAAATTGAAAGCTGGTTTGTTGGCAAGGAGAGCACCCCAGCACCTGGTGCCTCCAGGAGAAAGAATCTGCTCCTTGGGAACCTTAGGGGCTGGCGTTGGGGGTTAGGGCAACAAGGATGGAGGCACCAACGGTCCCCAGAGAGCTCCAACTTTGTTCCCAGAGGGCTTCTCTTGCTTAGAGTGAAGCTAATAAACTCTCAGCCACGTCTGGCCCTTAGTTTATCTTTGGACAGCAAACCAGGGAAGATCTAATGATGGCTGCCATCCCTGGTCAGCCTCCCCGCCCCCCCATCTCTCCAGCCTGCATTTAATGAGTACAGAGTCTGGCTGAGGGCTTCACGCCAAGCCCATGGGCTCCGGGAGTCCCTGGGGAGCCATAGAGGGCCGGATGGAGGGGCTATGACGCCTCGGTGTGTGTCTCGCCTGCAGTCTCAGGCAGGCTGCAGATACCACAGGGCAGCGTGGTCTTGGGTTCGGCTTCCACCCTCCCCACTGGCCAGGCTGACCCGGGCCTCCCACACTCGTCTTGGCCTGGTCCCACTGTGTCTGGGGACCTGGGGAAGAGAGCCCGGTTGTGTAAGTTTGGGGCCAGACCTCTGCTGTCGGGGCTTTCTTTGGACTCGAGAGGGAATTGGGGCCATGGGGGTAGAGTAAACAGGCTGTGTTCCTGGGAAGAACAGCCCTGGCCAGCTGCTTGAGGTTGAGGGAGAGGGCCCAGTGTCCAGACCCAGAGTCGGTGGGCCGGGCCACACAGAATCATCTGGAGGCAGGAGAGACTGTACTCAGCCGAAGGGTGAGTCCTCTCCTCTCCTCTGCCTAACACCTTCCCTGGCCCTTCATCTGGGGTTTCAGTCTGCTTTAGCTTTGCTGGAAGTCCGTCTACCTGGTCCTTAAAGTCCCACGGGGCTAGAGAGGCTTGCCTCAGTGAGCCCGGCGGACTGGGCCAGCTGTGGGGTTAGGCCAGAGGTGAGAGATAATACTTAAACTTTCTGAGCCAAATGTTGCCAGGGAGAAGGGGTTGTCCAAACCGGACAAGGAAGACTGGTGGTACATGTCGTAGGGTTTGGGTGGCTCCAAGACTCCCTCTGTCCTAATAACACTGACTGTGGCTCTTCACCAGAATTCATTTTAAAGTCTCTGGTTGGTCAGAAACTTTCCTAACATCATTCTAAGCCCAAGGAGAATATTTTGGGAAAAGAAAGTCCTTATTTAAAGCTGAAAAAAAAATGTGATTCTTGCTGTTCTAGTAAATTTATCAATTCCCTATAATTTTCTTGACCCAAAGGATAACAAGCTGGGCCCCAAAAGAAGGACTTAACCACATCCTTCCCCTATGTGATCTCTTTGCTGACCCTCTCCCTCCAAAACACAGCCTTACAGCCCTGGCAGAAATGGTCAGTGTGGCCCGCAGCTCTAAGCCTGATTTCCCACCACTCTGAGTCTGTAGACCCTAAATAGTTCAGGCTGGGATCTCTGGAAAGCCCCTGATGTCCTTGGGCTATAAGCTCCCACAGTGACATATGATACCCCTGTGTTTGTTCCCCCAAACCTTCTCCTATTGTGGGAGGTGATTGCACTCACAGAGGGCCCTGAACTAGAAGGGCCAGGATGTGAGCTTTGCTGTCATGGGATCTTTCCCCCTTTCAGATTGTCCCTCCTCTGGGCCCCACCAGCACATAGAGAGGATCCCGGGGTTCAAAGTGGTTATGACTGAGACCATACATGGCCTAGGTCATGGCAAAGTCAATGTCACAGCAAGGCCAACGAGCTTCTTGTTCTCCTTATACACTAAGTATTCTCTGTTCCTCACTCCTACCTGTCCCCTGGATCTGTTCTCCATCTTTCTTTGTTCTCTTCTATGCCCCAGGAGGCTGACCCCCTGGACCTCATTTCCCTGGGCTCTCTCACCTATTGGCTTCTGACTGGGTCCAGCTGGAGAGGCCCTTTCAAAGGATCAGAGGGAGAAGAAAAAGGCTGGGTATTTCTCCCTGCTCCTTTCTACTTCAAAGTACTTCTCCGGCAATCGTTCTGTGCCTTTGTGGCTTTCAGTTTCCACCAGGTGGCTGGCTCTTCATGGTTCCAGCTCCCATTGGGCTCTGCTTACTATTTCTTCCCTTATCCCTTGGGCCATGGAAGTCATGGTGGCAATGATTTCCTGCCATTTCCACACTCCATTTTTGTCCCCTTCACCTTGCCCACACATCTGCCAACTGACCTTTCTTCAACATCTCTTCATTTGACCCTGTGGGGGTGAATTACATTTCCTATTAAGGCCCTGACTAATGCATCTCACTTTCCGGATTTTCTGAACAGATAGCACTTCTCTGACTAATAAGAGGCTTGAGTCAGTGCTCAGAGCCTTGCTGCCCATACTTCTTCTGTTAGGGTCTAAGTGAGACCCCCCCCATCTTCTAGTCCCAACGCTGTTCCTTCTGTTTAGGGAAGCTGATTTCACTCCCTCTCACCATCAGCCAGTCCCCTTCATAAGAGCTTTGTGGTGGTCATTGGTGGAGTTGGGCGGGAGGTCATTGTCAAATCTGTGGCCACATAGTTATGTCTTCTTCCTACCACATCATCAGGCAGGACTCCTGGGCATCCTCTCACCTGAAGAAGAAGAGCACTAAGAGTGAAGAGCAGGTGGATATTCAACAGAAAAGAAAGAAGCATAAAAAACTGTATGGACATCCCAGACATTAGTCAAATAAGAGGAGTATTTCCATGCTGGGCAGGAGATGACGTAGCTGCTGGGGGGTGGGGGAGGGGACGAAGAAGGTGGTGCTCGAGAATAAAGCCCAAACTCCTTTTCTTTTCTTTCTTTCTTTTTTTTTTTTTAATTAACATATAATGTATTATTTGTTTCAGGGGTACCGATCAGTGACTCAACAGTCTTACACAATTCACAGCGCTCACCATAGCACATACCTTCCCCAATGTCCATCACCCAGCCACCCCATCCCTCCCACCCCCTCCCCTCCAGCAACCCTCAGTTTGTTTCCTGAGATTGAGTCTCTTATGGTTTGTCTCCCTTTCTGGTTTTGTCTTGTTTCATTTTTCCCTCCTTCCCCTATGATCCTCTGTCTTGTTTCTCAAATTCCTCATGTCAGTGTGATCATATAATTGTCTTTCTCTGATTGACTTATTTCGCTTAGCATAATACCCTCTAGTTCTATCCACATCGTTGCAAATGGCAAGATTTCCTTCTTTTTTTTTTTTTTTTTTTTAATAAAATCCAAACTCCTTGACAGGCATGAAATGCCATGACTTTCCCGATCTGGCTCAAACTCAACTTTATAGATTTCCCATGCCCCTCTGTGCACTCTTGCACCCTGAGTTTCTGAGCTACTTGCTCCATCCTGCTCCTGCTATTCCTTCTGAATAGAAGACTCTTCTCTTTTCGATTTCTATTGCTGGGTAATAAGTATCATGTATGCAACCACTTAAAACAATGCCCACTTATGATCTCCCTGTTCTTCAGGTCACAAGTCCAGGTGGCTCCATTGGGTTCTCTATTTAGAGCCTCACAAGGCCAAAATCAACCTGTTGGCCAGGGTGGGCTCTTATCTGAGGTTCTAGGCAAGAATCTGCTTCCAGGCTCCTTCAGGCTTTTGGCAGAATTTATGTCCTTGTGGCAGAATTCATGTCCTTGCTGGCTGACAGCTGGGGGTCTCGTAGCTCCACATTCTTTCTCACGTGGTCCCCCACCCCGCTCCCCGCCATCTTCAAAGCAGCGACGGCATGTCAAGTCCTGCTCGTGCTTTAGATCGTTCGGACTTATTCTTCTGCTGCCACCTGGATAAAATCCTCTGCTTCGAAAGGACTTATGTGATTAGATGAGGCACACTTGGCTATTTTCCCCTTTGCCATATAATCATGGGAGTAGCAACACCAGGGAGTAACGGTCATGGGGACCATCTTAAAATTCTGCTCACCATACCTTCTCTCCTGAGTTCAAATGTCATCACGTTGTAAAGCCTTCCTGGTCTCTTCATTCAGAGCTAAGTGTCTCTTCGCACTTGACTGGCACTCCATTGGTCTTGATGAGCAATTTGAGAATAGGAATCTGTCTTATTCATCTTTGTATTTTCTATTGCACCAATGCCTACCACTTAGTAGGTACTCAATAAACATTTGTAGAAAGAAAGAAAGGGAGGGAGGGTTGGACTAGGTAGAGGCTATAAGGACCTAATGACAAGTACCTGAAAGGTCACCTAATCTGAAGGATACACTTCCATAAAGATATCAAGGATACAAGGACCACTTCATTTTTTTTTGAAGTTTCTTCTGCTTTTTCTTCCCCCTTCTCTTCGTCCTTTTCTTCCTCCTCCTTCTTCCTCTTCAGACTTGATTTGCAGTTTTCACATTCAACACTTGTTTACTACCCCAGGGGGCAAGAACTAATGTTTCTATACCTTTGCTTCCTAGCAGAATGCGTGGTCTATTCATCAAAAGAACCAATTCAAGAAGCTGATCCTGAATTGTGTATGCCCAGTGGTCCTTCCCACATTTACAGGGCAGGGACCAAGAGGACAGGCCACAAAGGACACAGTCTGGGAGCTGTGGGAATTTTTCCAGTTCAGACAGATAAGAACCAGGCAAGGTCTCTGAATTTAGCACCAAGGTTCTGAGGGAAATGAGAAAAATCCTTTTCTTCAGAGGATCATACTTTTCAACAGTAAGGTATAAGATTTCCTGCTTGTATTCTACCAGTCAAGGAGAAGGGGGGCAATGATCCCATTAATACAGTTCTTCTCTTTTTTTAGTAATAAGGTATGGCTTGCCACATACTTCAGATAACACCAGTGGTGCCAAAAGCCTGGTTGGCTTAGCTTGGCCCCAACTCCCACAGCAGTTCCAAGATAGTCCTTTCTGGTTCTTTCCACGTTTTCCAGTTTCCTCTTCTTCTTACCCCAGACCTATATACCAAAATGTAGAGAGGCCACCCAATTAAGAAATTCATCCTTCTTATGCATTGACACTAAAAAAAATAATAAATGCAATACATGTATATGGTAAAAACCTAAGCAGAACAAAAAAGCCAGAAAATAAAATTTCCCTCCACACATCCCTCACCCACCCCAAGTTCCTCTTTCCAAAGGCTGTCACTGTTGACCGTTTTTTATACCTCCTTCCAGAAACAGAGCACGATACCTGCATTTTAAGTTCCATCATAATACTTCTGCAGCTAGTACATGGTTTAATTGGGGCCCGATTTCCGTAACAATCATGTTCTCTCCTCTGAACTATTAAGCTAATTGAGAAGTGTTTAACAAAAACATTTTTCAAGCAAATTAAAACATTGAACCTGTTTACAGTTTATCCAAGATGAAATAAGGTGTTATTTTCAGAAAAGACATTTTCTTTTTTTTTTTTTAAAGATTTTATTTATTTATTTAAGAGAGCGAGAATGAGAGAGAGTACATGAGAGGGGGGAGGGTCAGAGGGAGAAGCAGGCTCCTCGCTGAGCAGGGAGCCCGATGCGGGACTCGATCCCGGGACTCCAGGATCATGACCTGAGCCGAAGGCAGTCGCTTAACCAACTGAGCCACCCAGGCGCCCCTGGAAAAGACATTTTCAAGGACATTTCAATATTGTCTCTCCAGAAGATGGAAAGTGGATAAAACTACCTCCCTGGCATTTTCCCAGTCAGCCCTGATTTCAGCCCTTGGTGCCTGCAGCAAGAAGGCAATCGCTGAGACATTCGGGTGAGGGACAGCCATAATGTTGGAGAGGCAGGAATCCTCGCTAGTTACAAAATAACATCCTTGCTGGTTACATTCTAATTCATCCGTCAGGAGGTAATTTGGAGCATTTATGGAAGTTGTGTATGTTAGGTGTGTGTGACTCTGTTTTTACTGAGGGTGGCAACCTTCCTGTTTATAAATAAAGCTTCAGCAGAAGCAAGTGAGTCCAACACGAGGTATGACGAGGTATGAGCAAGACCTTAATTCAAAGACATCCTAAGAGAGATCTAATGATCTGATGTTGGGGTCAACTTGGGGCAAAGGTCTCTACTACTTCTGGGATCTCTTTCACCCCCACTGTCATTATCTAGACACCCTCATTCTGTTTCCAGCCTCAGGAATCACATGGACTCTCCAGTCCTCTAAACCAATAAACAGACAGAATCTAAAATTCATTTAGGTATAAAGTCATTTATAAATGAGTCAGTGTCTCCAAAAGCACAAACAATGAAAATATTTTCCGCTAGATGCTCCAGGGAACACTTAGGTTTGGAAAACCCTGCATACTATATCTTCTGTGTGGAGTTCCAACATGGATCCACACATGAAAGGCCCTGAGAAGTCCTGCATTGAAGAAATCTATTTGATATTGGTTCATTCATTCATTCAAATATGTGCTGAGTTTCTACAGATGTTATTTTAGGTACCAGAGCTCTGGCAATAAATAGAATACATATTGTTTTCGGTTTTAATTGGGGGGAGCAGATAACACACAAGTAAAACTATTAAAGATTGCAGTGAAGAGTGATTAAATGGTGGCAGGGGGAAGGATCTAAAGGGCATGGTCAGGAAAGACCCTTTCTGGGGATATGACATTTGAACTGAGACCTGAATGATCAGAAGAAGGCAGCTATGTGAAGATCTGGAAAAAGCATCCCTGGCAGAGGGCGTTGGCAAATACCAAGATGTGCTCAGGCTGGAGTGAGCCTTTGCATGTTGGAGGTCTGAAAGATGGGAGGCAGGTGCACCCGGACTGGAGAGAGCCAGGAGTGCTACAAGGTGAGGTCTGAGGAAGGGAGGGGCCAGATCAGTCAGGACCTTGTCATCTACAGCAAGGTCCATTTTACCCAGCACTTCCCACCATATTTGATTATAGAATATTTTTCCAGTGTAAAAATAGCTATTAACTTCCCATGGAACTAGCATGCTGGGAATCATAGTTTAAAAACCCAGCCCAAAGCATTATCCCTCTGAGAATATGTTCATCGTCTTGGAGGCATTTGTGTTCTAACAGGGATTTAGTCTAACAGAATACAGCCCAAAAGTAGAGCTACAGACTTCCACTAGCACATGGGAGAAGACATTCTTTTATTTCCTCTTTTGATGTTTATTTTAATGATCAAACATGTCCTGGTTGCCAGAGGTTATTTTAAAAGTTTATAAAAGGTTATTTATGTAACATTTGTAATGTTACTTATGTAGTGTATTTATATTATTCTAATTTTTGTAAGTTTTAAATATTTTAATGCCAAAGCTTCTTGAATGTTGGCTTTTTTATTACATCCTAAAAAGTTTTGAAATCAGTGTCATTGGACAATAGAAAGAAAGGAGGGACAAGCCAATTATGATTTTTTTGTGTCGATGAGAGAAGAGCTAGGGGGATAGGGAATTTTCAGCTAATACCAGAGAGGTAAAGATTAAGGCCACTGAGGAGAGAATAAGCGAGTGGGCATGAGCCCAGTAAAAGGAACTGATGTCAGAGATCAGGAAGAGTCTCAAGACTAGCAGAAGAATGTGGCACTGTGGAAAATTACTGAAAAATAGTATAGAATATTCTGGCCACTCAAGGGCCTGTTAGGACCTGGACAGACTCCCCATCTATCTGGGGAGATTTTAGGTTAACTTCCTGGAATGTCATTTTGGTGCCAAGGGGGTGGAAATGACTGTAGGAGGGTAAGAAATTTGGGGAAAGGACTATTTCAGAGTCTAGAAAAGTAAACAAGAAATAGTTTTACCATGAAGAAGAATGCAGCTTTCAAAACAAAACGATGTTAAGATAAAAAACAAAGGAATAATATCTGACATTTATTGAGTGCTTGCTATATTTCAGACAACGTGCTAAGTGCTTTGTGTGCATTTTTAATTTAATGCTCATGACACATTTTGAAGTGGGAAAAAATTATCCTTATTAATAAATGAAAAAGCTGGGCAGTTGGGTGGTTAAATAAATAGCTCAAGGTGGCAGTTGTTAAATGGCAGGTCTGAGAGTCAAACTTAGATAAGTTTGAGTCCAGAACCATGATATTTAATCATGACTCTATGCTGTCAAAACACAGAGGCAAAACACTGTTAACTTTTGAATTTGAAGGTAAGGTGGGAAAAAGGAATCTTAGGTCAGGATACAGAACTCTAAACTAAAGTTTCTTTCTTTCTTTTTTTTTTTTTTAAAGATTTATTTATTTGGGGGGAGAGGGGTGGAGGGAGAGAATCTTCAAGTAAACTCCCTGCTGAGCACGGAACCTGATGCGGGGCTCCATCTCACAACCCTGAGATCATGACCTGAGCTGAAACCAAGAGTCAGCAGCTTAACCGACTGAGCCACCCAGGTGTCCCCTAAACTTTTTTCTTGTTTTGAGAGGGAGAGAACACAAACAGCAGAACAACAAGAAGCTTGGGAGGCTATGAGTAGGCAAGAGTCCCGCAAAAGAAGGCGACCAGAAGTTCACATAAAACATGGAGCCTTCAGCCTTGGATAACAGGACAGATCTGGAAAGCAGAGCCTTAAGCCTGGGGACTTGGAGAGAGGTCCATTAATAAACCCAGTCCCAATGGGAATGGAGTAGAACAGATTTGATTGTGCAGCCTCAGGAGGAAGCATGTGCCTAGGAAGGACAGGGAAGGTTACATTGGAATGGCCAGATAGAAAATGAAAAGACTTTTAAACACACATTTAAAATGAGAAATTGGGTGGATGGGGTAATGGAGTCAGCCCTAGTGAGAGGATGTGGAAAAGAGATTCTACCTACTGAACCCTCCCAGCTCACTCCCACCATCAGCAATACGTCTACATAGCTTGCTCATCAGCATATCTTTCATTAAGCTAGTTAGTTGTTATTGACTAATGGGTACACATATAATACACAATACACAAAAAAATATTATTACATGCACAGTACTACTGTTATGAGTACTACTGTTACAATGAATACCCATGCATCTAGATTAAGAAATGTACTTATACATGAGAGAAGAGCTAGGGGACTTGGAGAGAGGTCCATTAATAAACCCAGTCCCAATGGGAATGGAGTAGAACAGTATCAGTACATCGGAAGCCCCCTGAACACTCCTCCCCTGATGGTTCACCATCATTCTAAACTTTGTGTTTAATCATTTCTTTGTCTTTATAGTTTTGCCAACTGTGTATTTAACCCTAACAATTAGATGATCTAATATTGCATGTTTGGGACATTAAATAAATGAAACCATTCTGTATATATTCTTCTGTCACTTGCCTCTTTTGTTTAATATCATATTTTTGAAATTCACCCATGTGGATATGTGCTGTTGTAGTCTCATTTTTCATTGCCGTATGGTATTCCATTTTTTGGACATACCACAGTTTATCTATTCATTATACAATTGATGGATATCTGTTTTCCTCCATGGTCTTTTGTTTGTTTGTTTTTTGCTATTTTAAATAATTTTTAAGTGAACATTTTTTGTACCTATCTCTTGGTGCACATGAATAAGAGTTTCTCTGGAAACTACCAATCTAGGAGTGCATTTGCTGGCTTTTAAGGCTTCAGCATGTTAAATCTCACTAGGTACTAGTAAGCTCTTCTTTATGGTAGTTCCAATTTGCCCTGCCTTCTGCAGTGAATGAGAATCCTGATTGCCCCACATTTTTGCTAAAACTTGAGTTGACTGACTTTAATTTGGGAGATATGAAGTGGTATTGTATTGTGGTTTTAATTTGCATTCCCCTGATTGCTAATGCAGTTGGACTTTTTCTCCCCACATAGTTATGGACCATTTGTGTTTACGGTGAAATGCCTATTCAATCATCTTTGTATGTAATTGTTTGTATTTTTCTTATTGACTCAAGGTTGTTCTTTATATATCTTTGACACTGATCCTTTATTGGTTATCTATATGGCAAATATCTTGTTCCACTCTTTGGCTTGTCCTTTTATTCTTCTGATGGTGTCTTTTTATAAATAAAATTTCTCCATTCTAATACAGTCAAAATTGTTAGTCTTTTTTTTTTTTAGTTTTATCTTTTTTTCTTTACTCTTTGTTCTTAAGAAATCCCCCCTTCTAAACATTCAACGAACTTTTTATTTTTGAATAGTTTTAGATTTATAGAAAAGTTGTGAGAGTATTAGAGACAGTTCTTTTGTACTCCATGCCCAGTTTCTCCTACAAACATCTTACATTACTACAGTCCATTTGTCACAACTAATAAACCATTATTGGTACACTGTTATCTAACGTCCATATTTTATTCAGGCTGCCTTAGTTTTTCTGTTTTTTCTGTTCCAATATCCCATCCAGGATATGACATTACATTTAGTCATCAAATCTCCTTAGGCTCTTTTAGACTATGACAGTTCCTCAAACATTCCTTGTTTTTTATGACATTGAGTTTTAAAGAGTACTGGTCAAGTATTTTGTAATATGTCCTTCAATTGGGTTTGTTTAATGTTTTTTTCATGTTGGACAGGAGTTATGGGTTTTCAGGAAGAGGACCACAGAGGTAAAAGCCATTTTCATCATATCATATTAAAGGTATATGCTATTAACATTACTTATCTCTGATGATGTTAACCTTGATCACCTAGCTGAGGTAGCATTTGCCAGGCTTCTCCACTGTAAAGTTCTATTTCTCATCCCTTTCTATACTGTACTCTTTAGAAAGAAGTCATAGTGTGTGTACCATACTTAATGAGTAGGGAGTTATGCTCCACCTCCTTGAGGGAGGAGGATCTATACATTATTTGGAATCTTTCAGTATGGGAGAGCTGTCTATTCTCCCCTATTTATTTACTTATTCAATTACTAATTAATATTTACTTATTTATTGTGGATATTTGTTTATAGAACGTGGATTGTGGGAGACAAATTTCTCACTATTGGAGAGGGAGGTTACAGACAAGCAAGTTAACAAGGCTAGAATAAACCACATGGTTCTGGATGAGAGCTGGAGACGTTAACATGAATTGATGCTTAGCTTAAACATAAATACTGATGGATAAAAAAAAAGAAATAGACATACTTATAGATGACCATATACACATACATAATATACACACATGTATTTCCTAGCTCTGTCTTCTGAGAGGATCTACAATACCCCAATAGCAATGGGCATACCAGGTGCCCAGATCCAAGAGTCTTTTGGAGAAATGGCTGATTCAAGCAGTGGATAGGAAATATGCAAGATGAGCCTGGAACACCTTACAGTGCCAAAAAGTAAGGGTGTGCTCAAAAGCCCCCACAATGATGAGGGTATGTCAAGGGGATACAGAAGCCTTCAGAGCTCTCCATGGCCGAGGTTAGAACAATTTGAGCAACAATATAAGTGATGGAGTATTGGTGTATAAAAGAAGTCCCAGAGTATAAAAGAAACCCCCTTTTAATGTCAAAGCCCTATCAATATTCTCCCATATTATCTTCTAAGAGTTTTCTAGGTTTGTGTTTTCCCATTTAAGCCTTTAATCAACTTGCAATGGGTTTGTGTATACTGTTTTTTATTTTATATTATTTTTTATTTTTTTAGAGTTTTTTTTTTATTTATTTGACAGAGAGAGACACAGCGAGAGAGGGAACACAAGCAGGGAGAGAAGGGAGAGGGAGAAGCAGGCTTCCCGCTGAGCAGGGAGCCCAATGCGGGGCTCCATCCCAGGACCCTGGGATCATGACCTGAGCTGAAGGCAGACGCTTAATGACCGAGCTACCCAGGTGCCCCTTGTGTGTACTGTTTGAAGTGGAGATATAACTGAATCTCTTTCCATATGGATAACCAGTTGTCCAGCTTCTTGTATTGAATAGTCCATCCTTCCCCCACTAATATGCAAGACCCACTCTGTCACAACTAAGTCTCATACATATGTGTGTTTGTGTTACAGTTCTGATTTCTTGGTCTAGTTGTCTTCCTTTGCCTTTCACACATTGCTGGATTTGGTTTGCTAATATTTTGTCTGAGACTTTTCTGTTTATATTAATGAATGAGATTAGCTTGTAATTTTCCTTTTTTATACTGTTTCTCTCTGGTTTTAGTATCAATGTTATGCCAGTCTAATAAAATGAGTTGAGAGATAACCTTTCTGAATCTATTGTCTCTAAGTGTTTGTATAAGATTGAAATGAAGGGCTCCGTGAATGCTTGCTAGAACTTACTTTGTGCATCACTCTGGTGCCCCACCTCACATGCTTTTGACTCTCCTTTTATTCCAGCGGTTGCAGTGACAACTGGCTTCATACAGGTGCAACCTGATGGCATCTGGCCTCAACTGCCCCACCTATCTGTCGCTTTCTGTCCTAAAGCTTTTCCACCACCGCTGTGAGGGGAGCTTGGAGCCTAGCACTTGAGGGTTTGCAAACCTGGAAGTTCAAGGAAGTTAACACCCACAGGGCCAACCTTGACAAACAGAGGATGGAAACTGGGGGATAAATGCTTTCCTCTTCCATCCCTTGGGCAAACAATGCTAAGATACATTCCACCTAGCAGTGTTGAGCTTTACTTGTCCATAGTGGTGACACCATCATGTTGGTTGTTTCTCCTTCCGTGTTTCACTTTCCTGGTTCCCCACTCCCAAAATAAAACGCTTCACTTTCCAAAATAACCAACTACATTCAAGCCCCTGGCTTGGGCTCTACTTTCTGGGGGAACCCGGACTACCAAGTGTTTTGTCACCAAAACACCAGACAAAACATTGATTAGGCTGTTTTGTCTGGTGTTTTCTTGGTGGGAACATATTAAACTGCCAATTCAATTCTTTTTCCCCTACGCTTACAGAACTATCCGGGTTTCTATTTCTTCTTTAGTTAGTTTTAGCAAATTGTATTTTTCTAGGCATTTATCCACTTCCACAACTTCAAATGTATTGGCATAAAGAGACCCCTTTAATCCCTCCTATTGTTCCTTTGCATCATCTTTATTTTGTCTTGATTCACCTTGCCATAGATTTGTCTATATTAGTAGTGGCTTTAAAGACCCAGCTTTTGATTTTATTGATCTTTCTCTTTTATATCTTTTTCAACTTAATTTTTACTTTTTTTTTTCTTTTCTTATACTGCTTTTTGAGTCATTTTGCTTCCCCACCCTCCCAAGTTCTTAAATAAGATCCTTAATACGTTAATTCTGGGCTTTACATTTTTTTCTAATGTAAGCATTTGCAATGATAACACATGGACTCTGCAGCCAGACTGGCTGAGTCCGATTCCTGGCTCTGCTGCTCACCTGCTCTGGGGCTTCAGGTTGCTTCTCTGTTGCTCGGTTTGCTCGTTGACACCTGCCTCAAGTGTTGTTATGAGAATTAAATGAGTAATATATGTAGAGCATATAAAACAATGCCTGTCATAGTAAATGCTAAGTAAAGGTTAGTATTGTAGATGACCTCTAAGTACTATTTTACCCACTTCTGTAAGTTTGGATACATAACACTGTTAATAATTATTAAGTTCTATGTATTTTCTCTTTTATATTATTATCTATTCTTAAGAAGTATGCTTTAAAATTTCCAGTTATAAAAGTTTTTTTCCTGAACTTTTTGTTATTAACCACTGTGTTCATCTATATTTCCAGTGCTTCCCTCTTCCTGGATCTTTGGGAGGATTACACTTCGCTGACCCCTGACATTAGGCACAGCCAAGAGACTTACGCTGGTCAATGAAATGTGAGTAGAAGCATTTAGGAAAGCAGCCTGCAATTTTCCATGCTCTCTCCCTTTCTCCATGCTCAGTTCCCCAGGGATTGGAGAAACACATATTGAGATGCAGATGTCATCAGATAAGAGTAGTCTGGAACACTGAGCCCCACACGTGGGCAGCTGCCCTGGAGGGCTGTCTGCACCTTGAGCAAAAAGTCAATGTTATTGTGTCAAGCTCCTCAAGTTTTGATGTTGTTACTACAGCATGATCTATACCATTCTACCTGATATTATTTCTATTTTAATTGAATTATGGTCAAAGAATACGATCTGTCTGAAAGCAAACTCTTAAAATTGTTGAGACTAGCTTTATGGCCTAACGTGGCAGATTTCCATAAACATTTCATGTAGAGCTTGAAAAGAGTATTTATTCTCTAATTGTTGTGTGCTATGTTCCTTTAGTGAACATTAGATCAAGCTTGTTAACTGTCTTCTTTATCCTCACTGATTTTTTATGTCCTTAGTCTATCACTTCTGAATGATATGTTAAAATCTCCCGTTATGGTAGTGGATTTATTATTTAATTATCATCCTGTTAGTTTGTTCCATATTTTTGAGGCTACGTTATTAATGCATACACATTTAGAATTATTTTAGCTTCTTAATTATTGTCCATGTCTTCATCTTACTGGGCTACGTTCTAGGTAATTTTTCAGTCCTAATTTCCATGTTACTAATTCTTTCCTCAGCCGTGGCTAATCTGCTATTTAATCAATCCACTGAGTTTTTTTTTTTTTTTCAAAGATTTCATTTATTTATTTGACAGAGAGACACAGCGAGAGCAGGAACACAAGCAGGGGGAGTGGGAGAGGGAGAAGCAGGCTTCCCGCCGAGCAGGGAGCCCGATGTGGGACTCGATCCCAGGACCCCGGGATCATGACCTGAGCCGAAAGCAGCCGCTTAACGACTGAGCCACCCAGGTGCCCGAGTTGTTTTTTTTTTTTTAATTTTATTATGTTATGTTAGTCATCATACAATACATCATTGGTTTTTGATGTGGTGGTCCACGATCCATTGTTTTCGTATAACACCCAGTGCTCCATGCAGTATGTGCCCTCCTTAATACCCATCACCGGGCTAACCAATCCCCCATCGCCCCTCCCCTCTAAAACCCTGTTTGTTTCTCAGAGTCCATAGTCTCTCATGGTTCATCTCTCCCTCCAATTCCCACCCCCCATTTTTCCCTTCCTTCTCCTAATGTCCTCCATGCTATTCCTTATGTTCCACAAATAAGTGAAACCGTATGATAATTGACTTTCTCTGCTTGACTTATTTCACTGAGCATAATCTCCTCCAGTCCCATCCGTGTTGATGTAAAAGTTGGGTATTCATCCTTTCTGATGGCTGAGTAATATTCCATTGTATATATGGACCACATCTTCTTTATCCATTCATCTGTTGAAGGGCATCTGGGCTCTTTCCACAGTTTGGCTATTGCGGACATTGCTGCTATGAACATTGGGGTGCATATGGCCCTTCTTCTCACTACATCTGTGTCTTTGGTGTAAATACCCAGGAGTGCAATTGCTGGGTCATAGGGTAGCTCTATTTTTTAATTTTTGAGGCACCTCCACACTGTTTTCCAAAGTGGCTGTACCAACTTGCATTCCCACCAACAGTGTAAGAGGGTTCCCCTTTCTCTGCACAACCTCTCCAACATTTGTTGTTTCTTTCCCTGTCCATTTTTGCCATTCTAACTTAATCCACTGAGTTTTAAGATTCAACACTTACTACTTTTTATTTCTAGAAATTCTTTTTGGTTATTTTCCAAGTATGATTAGTTACTTATAGTCTCTTATTCCCTGATCACTTTTTTGAGCTTCTTCTTCATTTCTTTAAACCTATTAAACTTAGCTATCCTATATTCTGTGATTAAAAATTTTTACATCTGGGGGTGCCTGGGTGGCTCAGTTGGTTAGGCATCCATCTTTGGCTCAGATCATGATCTCAGGGTCCTGGGATCAAGCCCCACGTTGAGCTCCCTGCTCAGTGGGGAGTCTGCTTCTCCCTCTCCCTCTGCCCTTCCTACCCCCCCATCATTTCTTTCTCTCTCTCAAATAAATAGAAAAATAAATAATCTTAAAAAATTTAAACATCTGAACCTATTGTGAACCTATTTCTGCTGATTCCCACTCAGTGTGCTTTGTTCCCATGTGTATTTTGTGACTTTGAACATGAGCTGTAAATTTCCTCGAAATTTCACCTGTGACAAGTCTTGAGTGTTGTGATGAGGATGAGTTCCCACAGAGAGGATCTACATTTGATTCAGCCAGTTACCTGAGTAGTACCAACCTAAGATCAATTTAAAATTTCTGCCCAAGGGTTTTTTTGTTTTTGTTTTTGTTCTTGTTTGGATCACACAGCATATGAATTTGGGTTGCATACTCAGGTTTGTGGTTGTGAATTCTGAGGGGGTATTTATTATTTTTCCCACCATCCGGAATGACTCAGACCAATTTCTTTACTGTCTCTTTCTATGTGAAGGTTTATTTCTCATTCTCCTTACAGAGAGTTTTGGGGTGTACCCTTTGAGGGCCCAACTTTATGCAGGATAATACCTTGGCTGTATCTCTTGTCCCCACACCCTGTGAGGCCACCAGAGTAAAAGCTCAAGGTTCCTAGGGTTCTAAAGACACTCTCTAGGTAAAGACCCCCTTTGGTCGTTGCTCACCAATCTCTGCTCCTACTTTCACTTTATTTTGAGTTCTTTAGATTGCTTTCTTTTGTGCCAGCTTGGTGATACATTTAAGATTAAACGTTTAATTAAAAGTGTTGTTAAAATTGTTATTTCCACTGAGAGGGTCACTCAGGGTATCTAATCCATTGTACTGTTAGAAGTTAAACATCTTTTTCAAGGCTGGGGTTGAGATGAAGTTAATGCAACCTGACACATACGATTCTTTGTCAATTGTTCTGGTTCCAACACCACTTGTCCTCGGATGCCCTCTATTTGAAGGGTGTGTGCTGTTTGGGAGAAAGAAACATGGCAATAAATCCTCAATTATTGCAGATCAAATGTCAACGGATAGCCTAAGCAGTAAGATAACAAGTGATTAGAGGGGAAACTATTATTAATCACAAAGCAGGGATTGTGTCTACTCGAATTCAGGGCTTTGACAAGGAAGTAAACCAGCTGCAGGCACCAAATCAGCCTATCAGGCAGATTGCGGTGTCACAACTGACAGGATATACTGTATCAGTCCAAAGTTTAAGTCTCAGGGAATGGGGGAGGAAATGGGGGAGGGGAAGGTGATGTGGAGGCATGTGTTCCTCCAGAGTTCCAGTTCCCAGCATGGTGGAAGGGGTTGAATTACTGCAATCATCTCTAGGAAGCAAGAGTGAAGATTTTGACATTTGCCTTTGGGATTCACTTCTGATTCCTGTCAAGATCAAGCATAAGGTTCTCAGGGGGAGGAAAGAGGACAGGAAACTGGGATACTGAGATTCCTTTGAGGGTATAGAACACAGACTCAGTTGCAGTAATTCATCATTTTGGGTCCAGCATCCTGTTCAGAACCTGTATCTCCACCTGGTGAGGAGACAATAGTGGGCACTTTCAAGACCAGGCACCTGAACTACTTGCTTTAATGTTTTCTCCCAACCTATCCTCACCCGTGTTTCGGGTTTCACCAGAGGGAAAGGCACAGAGAATGAGGGGAAGTGTTGGCAACTGGAATATTATTCTCCTATTTGGGCAGATCCAAGTCATAGACTCACTGACCGTCAAAACTCCCCACCACTTGACAGATGAGAAGCTTGGTGATGAATAAGAGACAAAGATATGTGAGGTAAGCTGGGAGTGGAGGGAGGTCAGGAAAGGAAGTTCTGGGAAGGAGTACTTGGCTTGTCTGAGAGCGAAGACAAGGCGGGGAGGAGGATGGTTATGGGTAAAATGTGCCACTGTGGTGAGGCCTGTGAAGAAGGTATCGAAACCCCTGGTGGTGCAGCCCTCCTCACCATGTTCTTTCTGGCTTGGCAACTACCACTCCGAGGTCACTCAAGCTGGAGGCACAGGTTCGAGGAACCCTAACTGAGCGAAAACTCTCCTTGAGGATGTGGGTTGAAGGAAGGTCTGTGGTGGTGGCCAAGCTAAGAACGTAAAGTCTCCTCTCCTACTTCTCATTACCCACAAGTGGGCACCACAACCTTTCCTGCTAATAGCCAGTGCTGGGAGAGCATGTCCTGTTTGCCTCTCTGGTTCAGTCTGTTGGGGGCCTGTGGCGTCAGACTATTGGCAGCTGTGGTTCCAGACACAGTCCACAGGAGATTCTGCCTGGATCTTGCCTCAGGTTTTGCTTCAGTAAGCCAAGTGGATCAAAGAATTTAGCTTCTTAGCCTTCAAGAGATTCTCTCTCTCAAATATAATGTGCCTCCATTTCTTCACAAAGCAGGGGAGAGATGAGGCACAGGGTGATGCGAAGAAGGAGACCTGGACTTCAAGGCAGTCGATTTGGCCTCTGGTCCCTGCTTTGTAACTCACCAACTGTAAACTTGGATGGGTCACCTACACTTGCTGAACCCTCACGGTCTAAATCCTACTTCTCTGTTCTCTAGCGCAGAGGTCTCCAAGGGAGGATGGACTACATGATCTACTGGGTACTGGAGGACAGACCTTTTTTTTTTTTTAAGATTTTATTTATTTATTTGACAGACAGATACAGCGAGAGAGGGAGCACAAGCAGGAGGAGTGGGAGAGGGAGAAGCAGGCTTCCCGCCGAGCAGGGAGCCTGATGTGAGGCTTGATCCCAGGACCCCGGGATCATGACCTGAGCTGAAGGCAGACGCTTAACCGACTGAGCCACCCAGGTGCCCCTACAGGAGGACAGTCTTAAAGGCTTTCTTTTTTATTTATTTTTCATCTTTTAAAAATTAAGCTTTAATACATTTAATACATAGATTGACCCCAGCACCCTCATTTGGTCTGTTTCCAAGAAGGTCACACATCAGGTATGTTGGCTGAAGCATCTGAATGCAAAGATGCAGTGTCAGGGAGGTAAAAAGCTTCAAAAGTATCAAGAACATCATTTGAAATACAAAATATTATTTGAAATCCTTACATTTGCTAATGTTGATAAGGAATCTCACTGCTAACTGTGTGGTGTGACTTGACCTATGAGCTAATGATAGAACTTTAAAAACCATATTCATGTATAGGGATGGCAACTTTTTTTGCCAATAGGTTTTTATAATCAAAAATGTTTAGAGACCACTCTTTGGTTGGAGGACATGTGGATGACATAAAGCAACATGACACCACTATCAAGACTTTTTGGAAGTGGAGGTGGACACCAGAAACAACGGTTCTAACAATGGCAGCATTTCTAATGACAAAGGACAATGAGGCACATGCAACAGAGGGGTATCCGTGCTCTGC
This sequence comes from Neomonachus schauinslandi, assembly GCF_002201575.2. NCBI lineage: Eukaryota > Metazoa > Chordata > Mammalia > Carnivora > Phocidae > Neomonachus > Neomonachus schauinslandi. The sequence goes on from NC_058407.1 coordinate 65,087,764, forward strand.
AGTGCTTGTCCTAGGCCAGAGGCCAAAGACAAAGGAGAAGAGCTGTCAACAGCCACATCTTTCTGGAGTTGGGGCCCCGGGGGAGAGTTGTTTAATGCATTCCTGGGCTGCTTACGGAATGTCCTTCCTGTTCTTCTGGAGAAAGAAGCAGGCGTGCCCAGGATGAGGCTTGTGGGGCTTCTGCTCACTGGTATGAAGGAAAGAAGCCCTTTGACTCATTGCCTTAGGAGACTCCCCTCTGTGGAAGGGGGACTTCTTTTGAGAACAGTCAGCTTTCCCCTACTGACCTTTGTAGCAGTGATGTGACAGGGCCTGTGTTCTCACCTGCTCCCAAGACGCCTACTCCAATGCTATGGGGCCCTCCATTTACCTCCCCTACGAGGCTCTCCCACAAGATACTCTTCACTAGAGGAGCAAAATAAGAGTTCTGTGAAGACTAAGGGCCAGGGGTCTCTTCATCTCCTACTAGGGTAATTGTAGTTGTTGCAAAACTTATAGCCACAGGCAACTGTAGGTAAGAAAGGGCCCTGAGCTTTGCTGGTCTCCATGGTTGAGGTTGGGGCTTGAAGAGTCATCATTGTCTGCTGGGGTTTGGATGGGAGCCCAGCAAATACCTGGGAGCCTTGGAGAGCTCTGGAGCTGCCTCTGTTCGGAGGTGCAGGTCGGAGTCTATACCTTCCTTCATCCGGCCCCTAGGCTCTGCTTTACCATGCCAGCAGACACTGTGTGTGGGCCAGCAGGCTGGCAGCCTAGGGCTCAAGGATGTGGGAGCAGGTAGGAAAGAGAAGTGCCAAAAGCCCCAGGGATGGAGACATGAGCTGGGCTACTGGGAATGGAGCCCTGGAGCCAGATGAATTTGGACTGAATAACCATCAGTGCCCTACTCTCCCTGGGCAAGCCGATTCTGTGGCCACTCACATATGGCATTGCACACTCCTCCAGAGCTGTCCTGTTCTGGAGAAGTCAGGATTTCTAAGAGGCCATAAAACTTCCTAAGGCAGAAAGAACCCCTCGAAGCTGGAAAAGACTGGAGCATGGTAAGATAGCTGAGCTAAAGGCCACAAAAAGTGAGTGGAGACATGCTGTCTCAGTGACCTAACCCTGACCACGTGGCCTTGGAGACAGAAGCCTCCAAAGCCTTGGAGCCACCACAGGGTTCTGAGGGTGCTCTGTATAAGCCAAGCTGGTCTCTCAAAGGGAATCTCATGGTGCCGGTTCTAAATGCGGGACCCCATGGTGAGAGGGACTTTTCAAACTTCAGGCTAACAACTCGTTGTTGGTTGTGAAGTCAGTTTGATGGATCCAAAAAGAAAGAAAGACAGAAGGAAGGCAGGCAGGAAGGAAGGAAGGAAAAAGGAAGGGAGGAAGGAAGGGTGGAGAAAATAATGGAAAATACTGCAGGGCATCTCTTGTTTCATAAAATATATATGCATGGGTATACTAGGTCATGATAAATACTTATTTCTTACTTTGGGTTGCAGTTAAAATTTTGAAAAACACTGTCCTGGGAAGACCCCTTTGTTCAGGTTGCTTTTGCTGCTTACAGCTTCTTCCATTTATTCATTCCATTTGCACCATCTGGAACATAAACAGAGTGAACATTCCTGGCATGGATTAGAAAAGACAAATGAGTTAACCTTTCTGGACTTCATGTTTTTTAATCTCTAAAACAAGGGAACTGAGAAGGTGTCTGGTGGCTTCTGTCTCTATGAATCCATGGATCTCTGTGTCACTCAGAATGTTCTTTGGGAGTTTGCTGAGAGTCTTCCCTTCATTTCCACCAAGCCCATAACTCTAAAATATTTAAGGAGGGAAAGGGGCCCTAGAAAATGGAAAAGCAAATAGTTAGATGGGCATGCTCCAGGGAGTTCAAAGGGCATATTTTTACCTGGAGTGTCGCCTCTGGACAGCATAATCCTCTGTTCATTGGCACAGGGTCTCTGGGAACCTCACAGGGACAACACGATCCACTCTAGCTCTGGCCCCACGGCAAGAAGTTTGGAGAGCGCCAGCCAGCCTCAAGGAGAGTGAGCAGGCTGCAGAAATGGAGAGCTCATCAGCTAGGGGGTGGCTGCAGGCCCGCCTAGGCCAGCCAAGCCACCTGAAGTCTGGTAGAGAGGTCAAGAGGCCAGGCTCCACCTCTCCCCACATTTCATGGAATCACGTGCATAGGGGTGACCTCAGCCTGGCACTTCTGGAATCTTCCCTCGAAGGTGGATCACACCTGGAAGGGCCCTTTTGTTTCTCTACAGACCCTTGGCAGCAAGTGCCTAGGAGATATTCTCTGATGTAACTTTTCAGGGATGAATACTGACAAAAACACAATGTGAACACCCTCTAAGGACCATCCCCCCCTTTCCGGGCACAAGTGAGAATACCAGAAATGTGAACTTGGGGGAAAAGAAAGAGAAAATTAGTGTTTTCTATAGAGGTTCCAGAACACGTGTCAAATAGCAGTCAAGTGAGAGGAGTTAAAAGCTATTCTGTAGCACAGGAATGCTGACTGTCACCAAAGTCTTCAAGAGAACAGGGTCTGGAGAGCAACCACCCTTCCTAGTTGCTGGCTAGGGCACTGTAGGAGCAGGAGCCGATTATTGATCACAACAAAACTGGGAGAAGTGAATCTCATGTATTCTTGCTTTTCTACTATCACAAAATGACACTCCTAAGAAGCAAGCTGAGGTGAAAGATCCATCTTTGTTCAATAGACATGCAAGCTGGCTCATTATCAGGTGGTCAAGCATGCCACACAGACAATACATGCTACTAAGACCAGAGAATTGACAGTCACCTTGGCCTAGAGATGTCACGAGAGGTCTCATATGAGAGACGGAACCTGACTGGAACCTGACGGAGGATAGGGCTGGAGAGACAGATGAGAGAGAGCAGTTCAAGTATTGGGGGAAGATAAAAAGAACTTGGTTAGGGACAAGTGATAGGGCTGATGGCAGCACATGCTGGGGACTCTGATGACACCTATGATCTACAAATCTGGGTTATCTAGATGGTGGTCCAACAGGTGAAAAGCCCATGGAAGTAACTGGGGTTTTTTGAGCGGCACCATGTAACAATGGAAAGTGCAGAGAGAAGACCTGGGTTCAAGTGACTGTCATTCCCCAACTGCAAGAATTTTGACCAACTCTGCCTGTCATGGTGCAATGGGGAGAGCATTTTCTACTCTGCCCAACTCAAAAGGTGGTGATGAACGCCGAAGGGCTGTGAAAAGAGACTAATAGTCAGTGGCTATGGAATACTCAGTAGTTGTCTTCTACCACTTTTTTTTTTTAAAGATTTTATTTATTTATTTGAGAGAGAGAGAATGAGAGAGAGCACATGAGAAGGGGGAGGGTCAGAGGGAGAAGCAGACTCCCCGCTGAGCAGGGAGCCCGATGCGGGACTCGATCCAGGGACTCCAGGATCATGACCTGAGCCGAAGGCAGTCGCTCAACCAACTGAGCCACCCAGGCACCCTGTCTTCTACCACTTTTTGATAAGGTTTATTTTCAAGACGCCAGGTTCACTCATCTGGCCAATTAAGCACCACAAAAGTGACTTCTTCCAGAGGCTCATGGTACTTCCTGAGAACGTCCCAAGGTGTTGGTTATTAGAGATTTCCTCTTATATTTTTCTTCCCATGAGAATCACTGCTGGCTTTCCCCTGATGCTTTGGGCAAGGGGATTCTTTCTTTTATTTTCATGACAAGCAGGAAATCCACCCATCAGTCTGGCAGGACCTCCAAAGGGGCACTTCCTTTCATCTGTTTCTCAGAATAGATGGTCCATTCCCAAATTCAACCAATGTGCCTCTTATATATATATTTTTTAAACCTTTCCAGCGGGAAAGTTTCCATGATTTTCTCTTCATGAACTGTTTCAGTGCTTAACAGATTTTGCTGTTTGAAGGTTGTTCTGCTTAGCCTCGGTCCATTTCTCTTGATCCACTTATTGAGGGGTTGAGAGGGGCTGGTTATCTCATACAGTCTAGCATGACTGTTTCATAAATGGTTCAGAGGCTATGGTACCAGCAGACTGGCTGGGCTCTAGTACTGTCCTTCATTGACTAGCTGTGTCATGTTGGGCAAGCCACTTAACCTCTCTGCCTCAATTTTCCACCTGTTCAGCTTGTCCCTCTGAGCCATGGTTTCCTCCCCTGCCCAAAGGAGCTCACCAACTGCTGGATGGCTTTGTGGCATCTCCATTATAGAATACTATGTTGTAATGACTATTGGTTTGTACATTCCCCCACTGGACAGTGAGCTCTAAGAAGGAGGGGACCACATCTTTTTCATCTCTCCTCTAGCATCTAGAGCGGTGCCTAGCACATAGCCAGGGAAGCAGGGTAATTTCTAGGCAAAATTTCCTATGGCGTTATTTTCCCCATCTACCTACAATTCCAGATCTCATGATACACTCTAACTCCTCTCTTCTCTTCACACCAGTGTCATAAGGGGCGGATGGCGGGGGCCAGCGCCCATGAAAGCTGAGACTAAACTCGCTTGGATGAGGTTCGCGACGCGACCAGCCGTGGTCGCGGGCGAGGGGACTTCGAAGGGGACAACGACGCAGCTCCAGGCTCCACTTGGGCCCCGTTTTCCGTTTGCTCTTCTAGCCTAGCGTGCAGGGTCGGGCTGAGCTCCCCGGCGCTCTGCAGAAGTAACGCGACCGCGAGCGGCGCCCGGGATTTCCCACGAGCGCAGAGGGAACGGATGATGCCCGCGACAGGCGCCCCCAGCCCAGGAGACGAAGTCCCGGTCAGGTCAGCCCAGGTGGAGGTGACGCACCTGGAAGAGGCGTCCGCAGCAGGCTGGGTAGAACCATGGCGGCGGGAGGTGGGCGAATGCATCACAGATTAACGCGGGCACAGCGTGGAGGTGCACACCCATAACCATCGAAAACGCACAGAGGCCAGAAGCATGTCTTCCCCTGTGCACCGCAGTCGTGGAGGACTACCCCGGGCAGAGCCTCCCAGTGGTTGATTCCAAGTCAAGATGGTTGCAGTGCCGCCGGCGCTCTCGCCCGGCGAGGCAGGTCCTCTGGGCCGGGCCAAGGGAAGGGGCGGGTCCGGGGGGCGGGTCCTTGGGAGGGGCGGGGCCAGGTGCTGGGCTGTCTCTGCTTGTCAAAAGGCAGCCGCGGAGCCGGAGGCGCCAGGAGCGCGGAGCAGCGTGCCCACCCGCCGGACCAGGTGCGGACCCGGGAACGGCGGGGAAGGGGGTCCCGCGATCGGGATTGGGCCCGGGGGAGGGGCGTCGGGGGTACCGGCCCCGAGTGCCCGGGTGCAAGCACGGGAGTCTAAATCGCCGGGGCAAACTTGGCTACCTGGGCTCTCGTGCCATGAGGCTGAGGCACTGACGGGACACTGAGGTCTGAGGAAGAGCTAAAGTTCGTGCCAGGCTGGCGAGAGGAGCAACGACCTCCTCTGGCAGTTTAACACACAAATTCTCTGCTAGCACAGCGCTCCGCACTTGGACAACAAGAAGCATTTGTTTTCTTCCTCTGTTGGGGAGCTTGGCATGGAGTGGAGGAATAAGAAAGGGAGATTGGCTGTCGATGGTGCTAAGGTCTCCTGGAGGTGGTGTGTGTGTAGCCTTAACATTTCTCGGACCTATGTACGGTCACCTGCGATGGTGGAGTTGGATCTTTTAAGTAGAGTGGTTTTTTCTTTTCTTTCCTTTTCCTTTTTTAAACCACCAATGATTTTAGACCTACTGGACCCTAATGCACTGGATTTATTTTTTCAGGAGAGCCTATCCATGGAATTAGGGGCAAGCATTGAATCGAGGAGGGGGCTCAAGGAGTGGTTTCTGTTTGGGGAGTGAGGGGTCCCACATCTGTGAGTGGTGGGGGAGAATTCAGGAGAAGTATCTAGGAGGGAACAACGTGGGGTCTGGAGGGAGCAGTGGACACTGCCCCCCCTCCCCCATGGACCACTGAGGCCGAGACCCAGGCTGCCTGGGCTGGGAGAGCACTGTGTCTCCCAGCAGAGGCCCTTCCCGCATCTCCTCCTCCTCCTCCTCCTCCTCCTCCTCCTCCTCCTCCTCTTCCTCCTCCTCCCTGCGGTGAGTGAGTCAGCCTCCTGTCTGGGCTCAGTTGCAGCCAGAGGGGCCAGAGCCCAGGCAAGCAACTGGGCAGGCATTTTCTGAGCATTGCAGAAGCTCCCCTAGGCAGAGTCAGCTCCACTCCAGCTCCCTGCTGGAAGGCTGTCTTCCTCAAGGCCAGTGGTGGCCACTCCTGTGAAGGGGACACCCAACACAGCCATGATTATGGGATCGCTATGGTATGACTGTGAAGAGATTTTGGATTTGCCGTAAATCCACATCTCTTATCCTTTCCAAAGATCAGGAGGTGCATCCCAACCCTGTAGACTTCCAGCCTCTCATTCCATGTCTGCCTAGTGATCTTGTTAGTGGCCCATCTCTGTTAACAAGGTGGGTGTGCCCAAGAAGTCAGGAAGATTCTAGGACTAGGGAAGCTATGGTGTTGTCAAAGAAAGTTTTAAGCCAAGCTCAGAAACGGGGGTGGTTTGTTGAGGTGGAAATGGATAGTCTGGACACTGGAGCCCTCAACTCTGTGAACTTCAAGTGTTGTGTATTGGGGGGCCTTCCTCGTCCCTTCCCTGTCCAAGTGCTGGAGGGGATTGAGGATCCTTCTGGAATGGTATGCAGCCGGACCAGGAGGTAGTAAGACTGTAAATTTCTCTCTGGCTTTTGTTTTGGGTGGTTCAGATCCTTGAGCAGAAACAGGAACACCCGAGTCCATTGCCCCCCTGTCAGCGGCCTCTCTGGATCCATATGACATGAGCCCACAACCAGGGTGTGTTGTGGGGCTGACGCAGATTGCAAAATGCTGGGACTTCACAGTCTGTACTCTTGCTGGGTCCCATGGCTTCAGTTTGGCTGGTCCCTCTTTAGCCACAACGTGGACCCTGTCCAGGGTAAAGAATAAGAAAGGAGGGAAGAGGAAAAGGTAAGAAAAGAGGAGAGTGAGATTAGGAAGGAGGGAAGGAGAGTTAGGAAGCTTTCCTGACCCCTCACAGCACCTTGGTCAAGGCCCTCACACTCTATTTGTAGAAACATTGTGGAAGGTCTGGTACAGTTTGGGGTGCCCTGGTTATTTGTGTTTGTGGTTTCTCAGTCTTCTTCCCCATCCCACCTCAGAACTCATCTCCTTTTGGGATTAAGTCCCAGAGCAAGCACCAAGAGGACCTCCTGGACCCCCACCCTCCACTCTCAGAATAAGTAGCCAGTGTCTGAAGCCAGTGTCTTCCATGTTTGGCCTGGGGCTCAGGGGCCAGACCAAGCAGTCATCCAAGCAGGAGAGGGAGCTGCAGCTGTTCAGTTCTGCACCTCACATCCTTAGGAGGCAGTGGCCACCTTGGCCGAGATCTGCTTCTGGAACCTCTGCTAGAAACCTGCTGTTGTCTTTGTCTAGCAGTTGGGTTCTGGTGGCTGGAGGGCCAGAGTCAGGAACACTGGAAGTCTGAGCTCGGATGACATCCCAGTTTGTTGCTGGACAGGATGAGTTCTAGCCCCCCGGCTTTCGGTTTGTCACCGCTGCGAGCCTGTTGTGGATGCAGGTAGAGGGAAGCAAGGAAATGATAAGATTTGGTTAAGAGCCTCTTAGGCACCCAGCTTGGTGTTAGGCCCTCTGAGGGATGACAGGAAGCGGAACCCACCAAATCGGGCCTCTTCCCTGAGACGGCGTGAGCCCCAGGAGGGGCACTGCCCTCGCTGTCTCTCCACTACCGTCCAGTTCCGACAGGATCGAGCTGGGCGGAAACTAGCGTGGCTGGCGCTCTGGACCACAGGGCCTTGCTTCCAGCCATGCTTTTCTCTAATTCCCTCTTCATCCTGTCCTGTGTCAGTGCCCTCTGGGTGGGCTAGGGACAGTGCCATACAATTTACTGTCCAAACTGGGAGACTTTGAGTGTGACAGGGGTGTTGTTAATAAGTCAGGACAACAGACACACGCCGCAGCTGTCAAGGCCTCACTGGGACATTTAGTCACTCTCCAAACCCAGCGGAGGTCACATGGTGAGGGGAAGATGGGTGGGAGCGGGTTTAACGAGGAAGAGAAGGTGGGGGAAGTCCTTCATGATGAGGGGAAGATGGGGTAGCTTAATTCTGAGGGCAGCCCCAACACCCCACCTTATTCCCAGGTATTATCAGCCAATTCCAGGCTCTTCCCTGAGGACAGCACTGCCCCCAGCCGCCTTCTCCCACTACCCGCAGCCGCCTTCTCCCACTACCCGCCACCCAGCCTACCACTTGCTCGTGTGACTTCCCTTCACCCTTGACTTATGACTGGCTTCACCTTTGGTTTTCCTGCCCCACCTCTACCTCAGATGGGGACAGGAAGGCCTGCCAACTCCCCTTCAGCTGCCCCTAGGGGAATTGGGATTTATAATGGAGCCAAGACTTGGCCTCATGCTTCCTCTTCCCTCTTCCCCCATATCTGCAGCCTCTTCATTTTGTCTGTCCAGCTTCCCAGATCTCTGGGGGCCACACCATACCACAGGGAAGTCCAGCTGTCAAGCAGATAAACAACAAGAAGGGGAGGTAGTCAAACCTTGCTCGTGTGGATAAAGGGCACAGGTCACTTGTAGTCAGGTCCTGGGGAACTGGTGAGCAGAGTGGAGGTCAGAGCCAGAGAAAAACTGCTTAGCAGGGGATGGAGTCAGTCCTCCTGGACACTGGAGTTTGACTGTCTCCTCTGGTCTGACTGTTGGGGAAATGGTCCAGGGCGGGGACAGACTATTCTTGCTCAACCCAAGCTCTAGGCGTTGGTGGCAGCGACTGCATCCTGCTGCGGTGACATGTAGAAAAGAAACTGCCCTCCCTTCTGCGTTCTTGGTTCTCGTGGTCCAGATGCTCAGGGTGGGCTCCCTGGAGAGCCCTCAGGGGGCCAGCATGAGAGTGACTGGGGAGCCTGGCATGGGGGTGGAGCCTCATCGGTAAGGTGTAGGGACCGTCTACTCTGGCAGGAAGGAAGCTGTTCTCCTCACCAACAAATGAAGAGGGCAGGTGAAGACCTCTTGGGAAGTCCCACCCTTTGAAGCAACTTGTGGGGCCAGCGAAGGGAAGAGGCGCCCTGGGCTGGAAGGGGAGGAGGGGGGCGGCTGGTCAGTAAATGGCAAAAGCAAGAAACAGGAGCAGCAGGTGCTAGGGGCGTCTGAGCATGTGTCATGCTTTTGCAAACCTGCCCTGCAGGTCCCGTGCCAAAGGAATAGGCCAAGCAGTGTTTCCAGAACCAGATGCCACACAAAGTCCCCATTCTGCGCAGGGGAGAGTCCTGGTCCCGAGCAGGGCGTGGGCAGAGGCACCAGCGGGCAAGTGGAGCTTGGGCAGGACCCAGAAGCCAGTTCCTGGGAAGCTGCTGCCTCTCACTGGCCTTCTGACCACAGGTTGAAGCTTTGAGGTGTTGTGCAAGGTGTGACATTCCAGGCACTGTGGGGCACCTACGAGGCGCAAGGCTTTGCTGGCGACACATCCAGTGTGTGCCACCTGCTGGCACTGGATTTGTAGCTCCAAGAACAGCTACTCGCTGAACCCTGAGCTCAGTAGTACCAGGGGCTGTGCTAAGTACATTGCGTGCGTGGCCTCCCAGACCCACCACAACCTTGTGAGATAGGAACCACTGTTTTGCTTCTTTTACAAATGGAAAACTGAGGCTTGGTGAGGTTGAGCAATGTGCCGAGGCTCCACAGCTGAGGAGTGGGACAGTCAGGACTCACGCTTGGGTCCGTCTTAACCTCCACGGAACCCTACCACTTCAGCATTCGTGGGAAGCCACAGGGCATTTAGCATCATGCCTTGTACATAATAGGCCAGCAATAAATGTTTGTGAGTGGCAGAGTTAGATTTACTAACTGGTTTGAACAGGTTGACCTGGGTGCAAGCTCAGTTTGCCCAAAGGTTACTCTGGGGACAGTGGCCTCTCAAAGGAGGCTCCCTCTGCCAGCACCCTCAGGCCTCAGGGCCTCTCCAGCAGTCTTGGGCACCTAACTTGGGTAAAAACAGCAGACAAGAACCTGAGAAAGAGAGAGAGAGAGCTCCATGCAGAGAGATCGCATGGGATCAAATAAGATTTGAATGGTCTAGAAGGCAAATAACAAACACTCTCTCAATGTCACACAAGCCACTCTGTTGATAACCTACTATGTGCTAGGGGCACCAAGGAAAGGTCATTGTCCCATTGGCCAACCGGGAGCTAATCTCATCTGTCCACCCGTCCCCCGCCTGGCCACGCCTTCAGAAACACTCCTGAAGCTAGCCTACCTGGAAGGAGAAATGGACTCTAGCCGCATCTAACAGCCTCTGCCGGGCACTGTGCAATTTCTTATCTCCTTTAACCTTGACAGCTTCCGCTTGGAGGAAACTGCTGTTACTCCCTCCAGCATGTGTATGGGAAACCGAGGCTGGAGGTGATGCAGCAGCCTGCCACGCTGCAGAATTCGCCCGTGACCACTGCTCTGCCCTGCTTGTCGGTGCCGGGCCTGGCCGGGGCCAACCACTCTCGGTGCCAGAGCCCGGAGACGGAGGGAGAAGGAAGAGAAAGCGCTCAGCCCACCCTTCAGCGGGGGCCTCTGGGGTTCCTCGGCAGACGACTGAAACGTTAGGTAGCGCTGTTAGAAGCTGTGCTAGCGCCTCGCCGAATAGGAGGAACACGAGGTTTGAGCTGGACACCCTTGGGTTCAAATCCTGGCTATGTCACTTTCTAGCTTGTGACCTTGGGCAGGTCTCTTAATCTCTCTGAGTCTCAGTTTCCTTATCTGTCAACGGGGGTAAGAATAACTCCCTTATGGAGCGTGCGTGAGGACGAGAGGTGACGTAAGTGAAGTGTCTGGCACGAAGTAAGGCCTCCAAAAGCATGAGCAGACAGATGGTCATTCAGTAGATATGCATTGAGGGCCTACTGTGTGACAGGCTCTATTCAGGACGCTGGGAATTTAACAGTGAAAAGTAAAGACTCTGGCAATTGTTCTCAAATTGACTAGACCAGAAACTCATCATTGCGAGATGTCCCTTTAGAATCCAAGAACGGCTGTCTTGGTAGCGGGCTGCGCTCAGATTTGGTAAATTTCTCTTCCTGCCATTTGTTAGCTGATGAGCTTGGGAAAGTTATTTAGCTTCTCTGGGTCTCAGATTCTTCCATTCTCTTTATTTTGTTAACTGTGAAATGTATCATACACACAATATGCTTATGTATAGATTAAAGAATAATATAATATATATGTATTATATATATCCCGTACACATCACCTAAATTCGGAATGGAACATTGGTAACACCTTAAAAGCTCCTGTTCCTCTTCCTATTTGCATCCCCTTCCTCCCTCCCCACCCTGCTAATATTTTGAATGTTAGTTAGTTATTTCCTTCCTTTTCTTTTTAAGTTATCATCTACGTGAGCTTTGCCAAACAATGTATTTGCTTACCTTCTCATGTCTTTGGGGCTTTCCAACACGCATGCTCTCTGCAATGTAAGTCTTCTACTCCGTGTCACGTTTCTGAGATTCGTCCGTGTTGACGCACCCAGAGGTAGTTCACTAGTTTTCACTCAGCGTGGTGTGCACGATAAGGATGTGCTGCAATTTGTACATCATCCCTCATGGTGATGGACGTTTGGGTTGTTTCCAGTTTGGAGTTAGCATGGTGACACTGCCCGGAGTATGTCGTGCTTGTCTCCTGGTGTGCGTAGGTGTTTTTCCGGGGCCCGGCCTGGGGGTAGAGCTGCTGGGGCACAGGGAATTCGGTTGGGCATTGCTCTACACTACCCAACCCTTTTCCACAGTGCTGGTTCCAGAAAGCACTCACTTCAGCAGGGGATAAAATTTCCCGTTGTTCCCCATCCTTTTCAACACCTGATACAGATGTCATTTCTAAAATGAAGAAGTTGCGCTTTCGGCTCTCGTAATTGAATCATCCTCGACTGGCTTTTGTGTACACCCGTCCGATGTGTCGTTTGCAGGCGGCCCCAGCCTAACTCTGCGGGCGCCGCGCAGGGTCTCCGCGTGCGGTTGAAGCCTTCCTTGCTGGGCTCCCAGCAACAGTGAGGGAGGGATCCCACGGCTCCACACCTATCCCAACACTTGGCGTTCTGTTCGGTTCAACCAAGAGCCTGGTGACAGTGCTGAGCACATACTAGGTGACCAAGTAATACCCACTGAATTGCATTTTGCCAAGGGTGTTGGGATGGTAGATTTTTTCTGGGCAGTGATTTTGAGAAAAGGGCATGGAAATCTCAGAACTCTGTGCTTATTAGCTAATCAGAGTTCAGGGCACTGGGGGCAGAGATGGGATTCACATCTGTCCAGGGCTTTTTGAACTTTTGAAGGCTCCAGGTGAGGTAAACCGAAGACTAATTGTTCAGAGTCTGGCCTTGATCTTTGACCCTCTGACTTGTCCAATCTGAGGAGCGGGGTCAGGGGATACTTGAGAGTTGGGGTGGAGAGAACAGAGGAGGTGCCCTGGGGAAAGGAGCAGAATGCCCACAGAGAATCCTTTTCCCTTCCAAGGTTGAACACTCTGCCTGGAGGTGCTAGGTTGAATAGGTGTTAGATAGACCCTGTGTCCTGGCAGCCACATCAACAGCCAGCTGCCCACTCACCCAGCCACCCACAAAAGAATGTGGCTGGCTGGGCAGTTGCATGGGCCACCCCAGGCCGCAATCCTGTAATTACCCATCTAGTCTGTGCCTGTCAGCTCCAGAGGCAGGCGAGTGCCTCTGCCCTGGGCCTCAGCTTGGTCACTGGGCCCACGCTGGGCTCCGTGGTAGAGCCCCACCTAGTCTTCAAGCACCTCCCACCCCACTCTGCCCCATTGTCTCTCTTTACACCAACCTTTGACCTCTGTGAGGCTAACATATCAGATAAAAGCTGACAATCGTAATAAACCAAGGGCTATTATAACTTACACTTTCCAGGCAGCGTGTTAAATTTTTTCATGCATTTTCTCATGTATGCCCTTCAATAATCCTCTGGGGTAGGTAATATTGTTATCCCCATTTTACAGAAGAGGAAACTGACGTTCAAAGAAGTTGAGTTGGGGGTCACCTGGGTGGCACAGTCGGTTAAGTGTCCAGTTCTTGGTTTCAGCTCAGGTCGTGATCGCAGTGTTGTGCGATTGAGCCCCGGGTCGGGCACCATGCTCAAGTGTAGAGTCTGCTTAAGTTTCTCTTTCCCTCTCCCTCTGCCCCTTTCCCCTGCTCTCTTCTCTCTCTAAAATAAATAAATACATCTTTAAAAAAAAGAAAAAGAAGAAGAAGTTAAGAGGTTAAATTTCTTTCCTAAGTCAGAACCAGAACTTAAACTCAGATCTCCTGAAGTCCAGAATGTCTGCCCCTGCTTCACCTGCCCACAATTTGCCCTGCGTGGTGTCCTGGTTGTTCAACTCCGTCTTCTCTTTCCCCTTCCTTTCTGAGGAGGGCTGGTAAAGAGGCAATAGGTGGTGCCAGTGGAGGGTGAATGGGACAGTTCCAGGCTGGCCAGGATGATGCTGGAAAACACCTTCAGGGCAGAGTTCTTTGTTCCAAACAACTCTGACTTTCCGGACTTCTGCCAGGGGCGGGAAGGTACCTCTGCCCAGCCTATTTGGCAAGCACACCAACATCTTGGGTGCCATGATGTTAAGAAGTGGGGGATGACAGCCTCAGGTAAAATTCCATTATAATGAACTCCATCAGAGATCTGAACAGCTTTGTTGAGATGAAATTCTGTTAACCAGTGTGCCGCGGAAGAACTCAAGTGTGGAGCCTGAGAACCCGGAGGGGAAGTGGAGCTAATTTGCCATTTAGTGTCTTTTAGTAAAGTTCTGGAAGGTTTTGGAACTTGGAAGGAGAAGGAGAGTCAGGGGCACCCCTGGTTCCTTCTTGAAAGCCAAGCTCCTGGCTGGTTGGGACAGGGCCGAGTGGGGGTGTGTGGAAGCTCTGTGCTCAATTGCACCTGACAGGGCTGAGCCTGTCTGTTCAATGGTCCATGTCCCCGCTGTGTTGCCAGCCCCTGAGAACAGGGCTGGAGCCCATCTTGGAAGTGTCCCGACTCCACACAACACCTAGCTCATCACAGCTATGCTCAGTCACTGTTTATTGGATGGAAATATGTTTCTAGGTAGCCTGGGTCCCCTGAGCTAGAGAAGAGAGTTGAAGGGCAAGTGCTTCGTGTGACTAAAACATTATACGAAAAGCTGGGCTGCAGCTCAGAGGACTTGTCCCCAGTTCCCGAAGCAATCCGGATAAGAACAAGCACTAGCATTCCCTGAGCAGGTGCTGCTACCAGGTGCTGTGCTGAGTCCTTGACATGCATTATCTCATGGAGTCTCACAGACCAATGAGGTAGGTATTGTTCTTTTTCTCCTTTTGCAGGCGAGGGAACGGGAGCTTAGAGAGCTCTGGCCAGTGGTTCTGGGATGCAGCTGGGGGAGGGGTGGAGACAGGGTTTGCGCTCCTGCAGCTGCGTGCACAGTCTGTTCTCTCACCTGTGAGGCTGGAGGGCTGCAAACCCGGGGCCGGTGGGATGGAGGGCGCAGCCTGGTCCGGAGGGGTAGCTCTACCTCAGGCCAGCAGGGTTGCCACGGGGACTGCAGCCCAGTGTGGCCAGATTATCCCATTTTTTTAACAGGAAGCTGGACATCCCAAAGTGAAATCTCTCTATTTTTCAGAAACATTGACAACTAATTTAAAAATTTATGATGACCAGTGGTGATGGTGGTGGGGGCACACAGGCCCCACTCGTGGCCAGGTTTAGCCTGTGGGCCTCCGGCGTGTGTTCTGGGAGTTTCTTTTTTTGAACACGTGACTGTTAGACGGAGTGGGACCAGGAACGCCCTTGTGGATACCGAACTCCTCACTAAAGGCATGATGGCTCTCCAGGGGCCCACTGTGCAACACACCATAAGACTTTATAGGGGCCAAGTGTTTCTTTCTGGAGAGTTATCGTGAAATCAGGCTGATTATAGTCCATGGGTGAATCCCCTCCCCCCCACCGACCCTGTATCCCCGGCAGATATTTTCCCCTAGGTGTTAGAAGGAAAATTCTGTGTAGAGAAATCAAAAAGAAACTAATAGTCAAGCAAAGGGTCTCTAGGAAAAAAGGAAGGAAGGAAGGAAGGAGGGAAGGAGAGAAGGGAGGGAGGGAGGAAAGAAGGAAGGAAGGAAGGAAAGTGGGACTTGGGGCTTGGGCTTGGGCGGCAGTGAATGACGGGTACGCTGCAGTTTGGGCTCTCCCGGCTGTGAGGACCTCGGGGTGCCGGACAGGGTGCTCCCAGCACTACTCCAACGTACTCTCACAGCCTTGGACTTTCACACCTGAATTTTGTCCTCCTTTTAAAACCTGGAGGAAATAATTGTAAATTAGTAACATTTTTATGGAGTATCGCAATTTGTATAAAACACTTTATTTTTAGATTTTATTTATTTATTTGACAGAGAGAGAGAGAACACAAGTAGACAGAGAGGCAGGCAGAGGGAGAGGGAGAAGCAGGCTCCCCGCTGAGCAGGGAGCCCAACATGGGGCTCAACCCCAGGACCCTGGGATCATGAGCTGAGCCGAAGGCAGACGCTTAACCGACTGAGCCACCCAGGTGCTCCTAAAACACTTTAAATAATTTATCTCTGCTGATACAGCAGTGCTATGAGATAGGCGGATGGGTGGAGAAGCTCCTTTCCCAGGCTTGGTAAATGAGCAGTGTTTTCTCTTTCTTCTTCCTTCCATTCCATCAGAGAGGAGTAGCCATGGAGCATTGAAACCCAGCATGCAGGCGGCACCGGGTTCCCACAGGCCTGCCCTTCCCTGCCGCCCTCCCTCCTCACCTGGGGTTTACCCACCTAAGGTCCCCCCTCCCTGAAAATCCCACTCCAGGGGGAGTGTGGAGGGGGCATGGAGAAAGCCCTAACCCAGTGGGTGGCCGGTGGCCAGCTTCCTCCCCAAGGCTGCCCCCACTGCCTGCCACCTTGAGCTATTGTTCCCAAAGCTGGGCAGAAAATAGCTCACTCCAAGGAATTATTTTTGTCTCTGTTAAACTTCAATCCTGGGCTACTGAAGAGCCTGGCTGCAGAGTTGTTTTTCAGGTCAGGGGGAGCTCTGGCAAAAATAAGGTGTGGGGGGGGGGGAGCGTGTAGGGGAAGCGGTGGGTGGAGGGGCTGCCCCCTATCCCCGCCCCGAGGAGCAGACATGGGCCCCAGGCCCCTGCCTCTTCCCCTAGAACGCTGCCCATCCCTACCTGACTAGCAGCAACTGCAGCTGACAGAGGGCGGCCTGCCCCACCAGCGGGAGTGAGGGCTCCTTCACAGCTCCTTCAACTGAGTGCAGGCTCCCAGCCGCCCCATCAGGCGCCTTTCCCAGGGATGTTTGCTGCTGCGGAAGCGTGTGAAGTAAAAGCAGTGGCAATTCTGTCCCCTGGTGCCGAGGCCCAGGTGGGGGGGTGGGCCAGGCCCGGCCGCAGGGCAGCTGAGGGCTGCAGACAGCTGACGAGGGAGGGAGGTGGTTCCTCTGCAGACCCGGGTGTAGCTCCTCCCGAGCCCTGCAGCCGCCCTGAAAGGTGCTCTGTGGAGCAAATCTGTTCCATTTTTGTCCCTGGGTGTCAGAGAAGAACAAGGAAAAGGAAGATGGCCAGTGGATAGGGCTGTGGGAGGGGATTATAGTTTGGAGAGGGTTCAGGGGTTAGGACAAAGACAGCTATTTCCTACAACTTTGTGGCTCTGGGGAAGAATCCTCCAGACAGATCTGGCCATGTGGGCCTGAAACATAGAAACAAGGCTGTCTTCAGCTCTAGGTCTGAGGGGAAGGCCGGGCTGCTTCTGTTGCCAGCAGTGAGCGTGGACATTTCGACCCAGGGTATGGGTTGGCGTGTGCCCACACAGGTCGGGGACTTGCCGCAGGTGTGCATGCTGCGAGTTGTTTGTGAGTATTGTGTGTCTGTCTGTGGCTGATGCCCTTCCTTACAGCGATTCCTGGCAACGAGGAAGTGACCTTGTTGACCGGGAGAGAGCAGTGAGCCAAGTGGCTCAGGGGAGGCAGGTTTGGGGACGGGGTGGCTGTGTGCACCTCAGCTCTCCCCATGTCCAGCAACCGTATCTGGCCGCCCCGGACAGAGTGATGCATTCAGTAAGGATTGAACCAGTGATGTGCGGCTGAGCTGTTCGCCGACTTCCATCTGTCCTTTGTGAGGCTTCTGTTCTTTCTTTGATTTTCTCTCAGAAAACATCTATTTTCCTATTCAGCTGGGCTGAGTTTTCTAGAACTCTCTCCTTTATCTCTGCCTTTCAGCTCGGTTGTGATGGTCCTACTCCGGGGGTGGATTTGCCCCAAAGGAGGACGGAGGTGATGGTGGCTCTGCGTGTGCACCCGCCGGGACCTCCATTGTCTGAAGAAGAGGCCACTGCTCTGCTGACCTTGGGGCCCTTTCTTGATAAACCAGTGGCAGAGAGCCCTATTTTTATTTTCTGCGCAACACCCGAGCTCAGTTCAGGTTGGAATGGGAATCAGACTGGAGTCTGAAAGTCTTCAGTTTAAATATCATTACAATAATTTAAAATTCCTGGTATTCAAGACTCAGTGGGTTTACTAGAAGAAGTAGTCTGTAGAAGGAAGAATGGAAGATACTTCCTATGCCAATGAGTGTGGTCAGTTGGTTCATCTCTTCCTGGTGACCTCCCTGTCTCCGGCCGTGCAGTACTAGTCTCCCTGCCTCTGACATGCCCTCTCCCCTTTTGCCTCTCGGTCTCTGCACAAAGACTGTCTGCCTGGAAGCCTCATTAGCCTTCCTACCACTGCCATGTTGAACTATGATCCTTCGTGTCTCCGTTGGCAGGCTGATAAGTGACCTCCTCTGAAGAGCCTTCTTTACCTTGCGAGCACAAAGCTAGGGGCTCTCCTGCACGCTCTCGTCCTGTGGGCTTACCTGTATGGTAGCATGGACCCTACTCACTTGTCCTTCCGTTTGTTCTCCTCCGTGGACTGGAAGCTTCAAGAGGGCAGGATCGCTGTGTGTCTCTCCATTGTGTCTCTGACTTCCGGGATGGGGCTTGCCATGGTGTCGGTGCTTAAAACCAGCCAGGGGTCACCATCGAAGATAAGGCATCAGAGGCCAGAACCAATATGCCCACCACAGTGTGAGGCCACGAAGAAATGTTACAGTTCCCTGGCCATCCAAGGGCATCCCTGCGAAGAAATTTCTGGGAGGATGTCTGGAACCCTGACAAAGCTGAAGTTCTGGGAAAGATCTTTAGGGGGAAACTGTTCTGATCAGAAACTGAGGAACAGCTGGTGTTACCTTGGGGTAACTGCTCTGTGCTCTAAAGTGGATGGGAACTTCTCTCTTTGGCCCAGGCCCTGAAAAGCTTCCTGAATACCCGAGGAGTGTCCACCCCCTCACTAAAAACCCAGAAGTTAGAGAGGATGCCTCTGGGTGGATCAGGACCTTTGGGACTGGAGCTGCCCTACCTGTCCCAGAAGACCCGGGATCCTTCACTGTTTCTGGCGCAGGCCTAGCCGCCTATCCCAGCATAAGTGAAAGGCTTTGCAGGGCCCCTAGGAGCTGGGGGCAAATAGGAGTGCAGGCTCACTGAGCCAGAGCCAGCCCAGCGTCTGGGTTGGGGGCCATGGTGTGCCCCCTGTTGCCAGGGCAGCTGCAGCTCCCACAGCCACCTCTGGGCCCCAGCCCCCGGCTCTCAGCCCCAGTCTTCCCCTGCGCTCTGCACCTGCACATGGGCAAAGCAGGTGAGGAAGTACCACGGCCCCGATGACACACGGGCCACGCATGTCACGGGGCCACTGAGCTTCCGGTCCCACTAGGAGAGAACAGATATGTGACAGATGCGTGACCAGCCCTAGGTGACAGAAATGGGAGGAAGATGGCACTGGAGGGCAGAGGGAAAGGAAGGGAAGGGTGATAAGCAGAAAGGCTCGGTAATCAGTGGCACCTAGGGAGCCACGGGTCTTCGCTTCCTTGCAGAGGAAAAGTCCTGATGTAGCTCAGCTTCTCTGCTTGTAGGGGAGAGATTAGAACGATCCATTTTTCCCCACCCCGAGCAGCCAGATTTTTGGAAGCCAACAGCCAATGGGTGTGTTGGTTGGTTTTTTCCCAGTTCAGTGGAAATGTGGCTTTCTAGACAATGTTTGGAGTGGTATGTTCGGGACCGAGAGCAGGCTTTCTGCCCTTCGTGCACCTCTCTGGAGCCTTTTCCAGGCTCCGGACTCTCCAGTGACTATACCGAGAGCAGTTAGAGCTCTTAACAATGAGCACAAGCTTCCATCAAACTGCAGTGTGCCAGGCACTAGGCACGGTGCTGAGCGCTACACAGAGATGTGGGTCCCTGCAACAGCCCCGTGCCCCAGGTGCTATCATGTCCCTGTTTGTAGAGGAGGATGCAGGAATGGGCTTTGGGGGAAGCTGGATGGTAGGCAGATTGCCCGGGGTGTCAGGCTGGCCAGGTTGGTTGTGGAGGTAAGCAAGGGATCTGATGCTGAGGATCCTGAGTATCTCAGAGCTGGTGGGACCTGGGGTACTGACCTTTAGGACAGTGCAGGAAGTCTCTGAGTGAGGCAAAGACTGCATTGGTCCCAGAGGAAAAAGGAAAAGAAGGCTGGCCAGGGTGGACTGGAATGGGGTAGGCCTCAAAGCCATCTGTCTGAGCAGGGGTGGACTCAGGCCTACACGGACTTGGGCCGGGGGCCCGGCAGGAAGAAAGATACTTAGTCTTGGTAGAGGCCCACAGAGACACTAGAAACTGGGCTTGGGAATCTCTTGGGAGGGAGGAGCAGCCATCTTCCGTTGTCCTGAGGCCATCATTGTTGGTTTAAATCCCATTCAGCCATCAGCTGTATTAGCAATAGTAGGAGTTCAGGTCTCCCCAGAGGAGAGCTAGAACCACTTCCCCTGTATTCTTGGTGTTCCCCATTTGGGCTGCTCCAATGTCTATTCCTTGGTCTCCAAGTCACTGGACCAAGAGTCTCCTTGTCCCATCAACTTTGGCCTGGCACAGATACCCCACGGGAGTACCCCCATCCTCGTATCCCAGGAGAGCCTCCTAGAGTAGGGAGAGAGCAGACCAGGCACATCCCACTTCCCTCTAAGATACTCCCTTGCTGCCTTGACCTGGTCCATTTCTTCAGGCCACAGAGGCCAGAGCCAGGAGCGGGAGCTGGTGGGCAAGAGCAAGTGGGTAACCTTTACCCACTTTGTTCCTTTGTGTGGCGTGTCAGGATGTCATCGGTGTTGGGTGGTCCCACTGCAGTCCACATCAGGGCCTCTTCCGTGGCTTCCCACAGTTCCCCTCTTCCCATGACCCATTTCTCTCCCACTCCACTCTGACCCCCTGGAAGCTACTCAGGCTGGTGATGAGAGGTTTTGAACTTGCCCAGGGTGGAGGTGGAGAAGCACTCTTCCTCATTTGTGGCCTTGGGACAAGTCCCTCCCCCTCTAATGGCCGCAGTTTCTCTGCTCTAAAACCAGAGAGATTGGGCTGCAGTTTATGAATGGGCCGGTTCCCTATGCTTCACCAAACACCGTCACTGCCCACACTTTCCAGCAGCGACAGGGCCTGGCCTGCTTGCTGCCTGGAGAGTTGTAATCAACCCAGAAATCTTGTTGACAAAGCTAAGGGCAGAGTTTCCAGTGGAAAAAAGCAGCTTGCAGGAATAATTGTTGTTGATAAGAAGTGGAAATATATCTCAGGAAGTTATGTATCTCCAGCCCCACTGTCTGGGGCCCTGTGGGCTCCTGCCTCTGGGTTCTGCGCAACTCCTAGAAGCTGCCAGTGCTCCCAAGAGTAACAAGACAGTCGGCTAAGAGAGAGTCTTGGTAAATGGCAATAGAGTGGGGGCTGATAGCATGGTTTCATGGGGTGACCCACTAACCCTTGACCCTGTATGGGGTGTCAGCCCATGACCTTTATCAGGTTCCCAAAGGTGATGTATATTCTCCAAATTTTGATTAAGAAGCACCCTCAGGGGCACCTGGGTGGCTCAGTCGGTTAAGCATCTGACTGTTGGTTTCCACCCAGGTCATGATCTCAGTGTCGTGAGATGGAGCTCTGTGTCAGCGGGGAGTCTGCTTAAGACTCTTTCCCTCTCCCTTTCTCTCTGCCCCTCCCCCTCTAGAATAAATAAATAAATCTTAAAAAAAAAAAAAAAAGAAGCAACTTCAGGGTAAACTCTTTCCTGCAACTGCTGGATCACCAGTCACTTAATTTCCCATTTTTCAGTCAGTTGTTAAATAGTTTGGGATGCCTTGCCTGTGTTCTTAGTGCTGCAGAGGTGAGGGCCAGCCTCCCCTGGACACAGTGGAGCCAAAGAGAGGAGGCAGGCAGGCTTGGGGGTGCTTACGCAGCTACTCACACTCTCCTACAGAGCCCTTTTCTTGGACTGGAAACTGTTCTCTCTAGGCGAAGGCCACGGAGTAAGACGCTGCACTCCCCCCCCTCCTATTTACTGCCCTTGTGGGAGTCACGGTCATACCTGGAAGTTTATGAGGTCTAAGCCAAAATTAAATGTGGCCCTGTTATCTTTTCTCCTTCTCCCCTGCAACCTCACTTACATCATAAATATTCTAAATTTTTCTGCTTTTTACAATAGTTTTCTAGCAGATGAGGAATGGGCCCTTGTTTAATTTGCACGATGATGCCATGTGGTGGTCCCACGAACCCTTCTTCCAAAAACTCTGTGGGAATGGCCTAGTAGCTTCATCTTATTTCCACCTTAGATGGCTGTAAAGAGTTGGTCTAGGGCCAGTGATTGAAAGCTACAGGGACTATTCCATCTGTGCATAGTGAAGAACTTTCTAAGCATACAGCCATCCAAAGAAAGTAGATTGCCATGGGAGATAGTTCTCCATCAGGAAAAATATTCAAGTACAAGTTAGAATATTACAGGGGGGATTTAAGATGGTTGGACTAGGTTTTCCTTCCAATCTTGAGAGGTCTGAGGTGACGGATATCTCTTGGGTTTTACTTTGGACATTATAGTCTGCAGAAAATAATTTCAAACCATTCTCACTGTAATTTAAAATGTATGTGTGCGTGCGCGTGTGTGTGTGTGTGTGTGTGTGTGTGTAGGGGCTGGGGAGACAATGAGGCAAGAAATAGTTGGTTTTTTTTTTAAGGAATTGACAGAGAGATAGGCAGAGGGGCAGGCAGAGGGAGAGGGAGAAGCAGGCTCTCCGCTGAGCAGGGAGCCCGATGTGGGGCTCGATCCCAGGACCCCGGGATCATGACCTGAGCTGAAGGCAGCCGCTTAACCAACTGAGCCACCCAGGTGCCCCAAGAAATAGTTTTGACAAATTCTGTTCATATGGTGCACTTTCCTCTCCCCTTTCCCTCTTTTTCACTCTGTTCCCCCTCAGCTTCTTCTGGGAGGTAATGCTGAGACTGTTCTGGAAAGAGAATGTAGACATATATTGGGGATGGTGGAAAGGAAGAAAAGGCATCACCTTAGCTGACCAGTACATTGCTGTGCCTAAGTTACACTAGAATAAAGAGATGGCCAAAAGTGAGGTAGGTCCTATAGCGTTCAGCACCCTGTGGACAGAGTTGAAAGGATGATGAAGTGAAAAACACCAAGAAAAGGGCGAGCACACACAAGCTCGTGCTTGGTGTGGCGGGTCTACAAACTGACCCATCTACTCCAGAGAGAGCCCCACTTGTGGTTCATTCTGTGTATGCCAATTTCAGGAAGAAGAATTTTCTCTCCCTCTTCTGGGAAATCACTTAGGTTTCCATTTCTTTCTAGAGGGAGGGGGAGCTCTAAGCCAATGTCAACAATTAGAAAGCTCAGTTTTGATCCCTCTAGTCCTAGCCTGGCAAGCAAGCCCCCCCCCGGTCCCGGGCTCCCCTTCTCCATGGGGCCCGTGAGGGGCCACACCACTCATGCCCTTCCTGGTCCTTGGCTTCTGAGGGTGAGGGAACTTCACTTGCACTAGCACGGTATTGGGGCTCAAAGGGGTTCCTGAGGAGGTCTGAGAGAAAGCTCAGTAGGTGGTCTTTTTTTTTTTTTTTTAAGATTTTATTTGTTCACTCGACAGAGACAGGGCGAGAGAGGGAACACAAGCAGGGGGAGTGGGAGAGGGAGAAGCAGGCCTCCCGCCGAGCAGCGAGCCCAACGTGGGGCCCGATCCCAGGAGCCCGGGATCATGACCCGATGGATCATGACCCGGGATCAAGCGCCCAATGACTGAGCCACCCAGGCGCCCCTCAGTAGGTGGTCTTAAGGCCTCATCATGATGGGAAATCCAGCCTTGGAGTTGCACACTCTCAGATCTGGAAAAGATCTTAGAAGTCAGACCTCTCGTCCACTGCTTATCGGATACTCCAGGGCCATAGCTTTACTGCCCTCAGGACTCCCAGGATGGCTCAGGGAATGTAGTGGGGTTAAACCGAGCCCAGTGGCACTTTGGTCCCGGTTTCCCCAGGCTCTGCCCAGCACACTCTGCAGCCACCACCCCACGAGACTGTTCTAGGCGAGCCTGCCCCAGGGAATGCCCATTTAGCAGAAGTCCTGGAAGATGAGGTGCGGGGGGTGTGAGCTGACAGGCAGACATGTAGGAGGGGCAGTGGTTGTGGCTTCAATGACTGGAAGGAAACACGTTATCTCCTCACTTCTTGCTAAGGCAGGGTCAGGACTGGGTCAGGCTCAGGCAGGGGTTTTGATGTGGGATGCAGTCCCCGGAGGAATGGAAGCCAGGGGCTTTCTGCAGAGTTGAGTTCCCCACCCAGTCTCTCCGAGGCTCAGTGCCAGGGGTTTGGGTATTTCTACAGCAGAGCAGGAGGGGGTTGCTCTGGGGACAGTCCCAGCCGAAGCAATGGGATGTTCTATGTACTCAGAACATGAATTGCGGGGAGAGCTGGGGGCTGTATGATGTGGCAAAGGGGGGTGGTATGAAGTGCTTTTTTTCCACTGGTCCTTTTTCTACCCTGTGTCTTTGCCCTACTTTCCATGCACTTGAACTTCAGGCTAAATCTAGGTTAGTCTCTCCTCAAAGGACCATCCAGTACTGCACAGTTGCCCAGGGAGGAGAGGCCCCTCTGTCAAATGGGGCTTTCCCGGTAAGAGGGGTGCTGCCTGCCATCCCCTAACTTCGAGAGCTGGGGAAGCAAAAGTGCCATGACATCCTTCCATCACAGCCCGGGGATGGTTCTCTTCATTGCCCCCTGACTTAGTGGAAGTGATGAGCATGCAGGACTTCGGGCTGGGGTGATGACTGAGCTCTTTCCCTTAGGAAAGGCAACGGAGTGGGGAGTCAAGGCTCAGCTTTGGGCTTCAAAGACAATCGATTTCTCTGTGCCTTAGTTTTCCCATGGCTAGAATAGGGATCATACCAGGGCCTGCCTGTTGAGGTTGTGAGGCTTGAATGAGCGAGCACGTTGGAGAACCTGGAGCAGGGCTCGGTAGAGAGTTCGGTGTCTCTGCTGATGATTGTCGCTGGAATGGGAGGGGTCAGCAGGAGCAGGGGAAGCATCTGGGCCTTGCACGCAGCTTGTCTTTGTTTGGCCCCTGGCCCCACCACTTGGCTGGCCATGGCACCCTGGGCAAGTCACTAAAAGTGCTCTGGACTTCGGCTTTGCCATCTGTCAAATGGGACAGCTCCCCAGCTCCCAGGACTGTTATGAGGCTTATGTAGATGGTACGTATAGAGCCTGCCAGGTTGGCACACGGTAGATACTCCACACATTCTTTTTTTAGCTCAAGGGTGGTAGTCTACCTGGATCTCAAGGCTGACTTTTGAAAACCTTAGGGGTTGAAGACAGGAAGGCAGTGGTCCTTTCTGTACCAACTCAGCCCTCACCTCAGCCTCTGAGGAGCACACAGGGACTCCGGGAAATGGATAAGGCCATGGGTAGAGTCCAGAAGAGTGTGGTCAGCTGGGGGCCTTGGGCAGTACAAGCAGGGGGAGTGAAGGAGAGCCTGGCTTGGGGTAAGTGACGACATGTCTGTCCCCAGCAGGTATGCTTCCTCCCACCCACGGCCCTTGGGAGCAGGCCAGCCTGGCTCAGGTTATTTCTACTCATTGTCCACCGGCATTTTCCTCGGCTGTTCGTTGGGAGCTGCCAGTGCCCAAGGGATAGTAAGTGGGCTCAGTGGGCTGACTGTCCTAGGGCCCACATCTCGGAATTCCCTTGGGCTCTTCCCTTCCCTGCCTAGTTGAGCCTCAGGGAGGCCGAGAAACAAAAGCTGGGGGTCTGGACCTTCCCCATCTGGGGATTGGCTTACAGGCCTTCGCCAGGGTTCAGGGTCAGGCACCTCCTGTTGGCATCCGGGAAGGAAGGGTGTGTGCGTGTGCGTGTGCGTGTGGTCTGTCTGTCTCTATGGGTAGACGGGCAGGGCTGGGTGTGGGTAGAAGTGGGAAGGGTGAAATTCTGCCAGCCCCACCTTGATGACCCAGCATGCCACTAACACATAGACTCTGGGCACCAGAATCGGCCCACCTTCAGCCTTTGCTGAGGCCGGGGGTGTGGAGTGTGTCTCAGGAAGAGCTAAAAGTGGCAGAAAACATCCTGTCTGAAAGTAGTAAGTTGCTGTATTTAACCCCTGCTGTACTTGTTCCAGCCGCACCCAGTCTGCAGACAGGCATCCCAAACACCTGTCTTTCAGGCTGTCCCAAGAGGCCAGGCCCCAGCCTGTAGTCTCCGCCTGCACCGTTCCCAGCCCCGCTGAGGCGTCTCGGCGGTACTCCCCGGGGTGGGGTCTTTTCCCTGCCATCAGCAGCATGCCAGGCCACCCTCTGGCTCTGCTCCCCACTGAGCATCCCTCAAATCTGGGGGTGGGGGCCGTGGGAGCAGCAGAGCTCCCTTAGAAAAAAGCCTTTCCTGGGCTCCCGGGTGGCTCAGTCAGTTAAGTGTCCACCTGCCTTCTGCTCAGGTCGTGATCCCAGGGTCCTGGGATGGAGTCCTGCATCGGGCTCCCTGCTCAATGGGGGGCCTGCTTCTGCACCCCCCCCGTTCATGCTCACTCTCTCTTTCTCTCTGTGTCTCGAATAAATAAATAAATAGATAGATAAATAAATAAATAAATAAATACCTTTAAAAAAAAGAAAGCCTTTCCTCCCTCCCAACATCCTCTGCTGTGAAAGAAACAGGAGAACCTACAGCAGGGACCACATGCTAATTGCTGCCCCCCCACCCCTTCCTCACTGCTTCTCGCTACTCCCCACCTCAAGGGAGGGCCTGTCCTGGCTGCTGCCTGGCTCCCACCCCCTCGCCCCTGCCAGGGATGACATGGCACGCCTGTGCCCAACAAATCACTCTGTCACGTTTTCAGTCCCTGATCTGGAGACTAAAGTCCCTGGAAAGACTCTCACCTACTGCATATTGGGCTTGCTAGAGGACTGGCTATGAGGTCAGTGCGAGCTGTAGATAAAGTCTTCCCCTTTTGTCATTGCAGGGTCCTTTTGGTTGGCTGTGTCTGTAACCTCACAGAAGGGCATCCCTGGGCTCACTTACCTGCCCCCCTGCTCCTTCAGGTGGGTGTTTAACTCATCAGCCCCAGCCTCCCTGGCCTTCTGTCTTCCAGGGGCAGGTGCAGGCCATAGTAAGGAGGGGGCCAAGGGAAGGAAGAGAACACTACCCTGGGTTTTGCACATGAGGGACAGGCCCTGTGTCAGCAGAACCCACAGCAGCCCACGCCTGAGACCCAGAGCCAGCTGGAGGCCGGGTGGGGGCTCAGAGGGAGGGGCTTGCTGCCTCCCAGGCCGGGGCCCCAGGGGACTGTCCAGCATGGTTATGTTTCCTACCCAGCTCTAGTCTCCTCTTTCTCCCTCCCACCCTGCACAGTCTCTGCCTGCCATTCCTGGGACTGCCAGCTCTCAGGCCCTATATGCCTGGGCCTCTTTTCCACCTCTGGACTCTGGTCCTGGGCCCTGGCTCCTTGGTAGCAACAAATAACTCCAAACAGGGCTGAGTTTTCTCTCAGCTCCCCTGAAATGGTCCTGTTTTTTTGTGGGCCTCTGGCTGCTGGGTCCAGCCTTCTGTCTGGCCTGACCAGGGCCCAGGCCCCCACCCCCTGGCCAGCAGCCTTCCCAATGTCAAGGTAGCAGCTCACGCAGTTGCAGGAAGGCACTGTTGCCATGCTGGGGTATCCTGTTCTTCCAACTCTCCTGCATCATGACATCCCCAGTGAGCCCGTGTGATGATGCACTCTTGTTGGACCGATTTGACTGGTATTCCCTCCACCGCCGGTGCCCACATTTGATTTCTCTTTTTTCCACCAAAGCCAACAGATGGTTGGTCGCCTGGGTGACACAGACTCTGTAGCAACATCATGATGACTGAGAGTTGCGACATCTCAGCTGACCTGGGGTTAAGCCACAAGCATCCTAGACAGTTTCTCCTATTGCCCCACGATGGTATTGGACCTCTGGGATCCCTGCCCCCGGCTTGGATGTGTGCGGCGCTCTAGAAGCCCCGGGGGGAGTCAGCTTGGACTTGGGATGGGCTACCGGGATGATGTTGACAAACCCACGGGGGCTTTTTCTTCTATTTTTAATTGTTTAAAAATTGTGCAATGTCTTATATACACAGGCATATAAAACATAAAATCATGTTTTAATAATAATAACAAAAGTAATAAGATACCATATACTTACCCCTCGAAGAAATAGAGTATAGTTACTACATAAACCTGTCCCCAATCTCAATCCCTCCAAGGTTTCTGTTAATCATTCCTTTGTTCTTTTTTTTTTTTTAAGTCTCTGTCTCATTCTCTCTCTGCACGTGTATATATATAAACATTGCAGTTTAACAAGTATCAGTCTAGCTGTGGTAAGGATGGACCATAGTACTATTATTACATTACATTACAGTTCCCAGGAAAAGAAAAGCTGAGACAGTTAGGGGGTCTACAGGGCTCCCTCCACCCCTATCCTTATCTGTCCCACTTTCTTCCTTGGGCTTGAAGCTCTTTGTGGAATTAAAAAGAAAATTAGTATCTGCTTTGGGCATGTTGTAATCATAGTTGCTAGAGATATCTCAAGCTTTGGGCTTCTCTGGGCCTCATTTGTAAAGAGAGTGAGAGTAAGAACATTTATCTCGTGGGGTGATAAGAAGAGTAAATGGGATAGGACTCGAAGGGGCTTCGATATGCCAAACTCCAGCTCAGAGACTGCATTGGAAAGAAGCTCAGAGCCTCCCAAGGACCCCCCAGAATCTACCCCTGTCACCTGCGGGTAGGAGAACATGGCATTGGCTCATAACTGGCTTTCCCTCTTATGTTTCTTCTGCCCTGAGGGCCCCTCCGGCCCTGGGGCCTAGGGGCCACTTAAGCCTGCAGTGGGCCTTGTGCGGACCCAGATAAAGGTGGGAGGTAGCAGGGTCTGAAGCGTTTGGGGGAGGCCTGAGGAGCTCTGAGCCTGACAGCGTGATGCCGAGGGCTCAGTATGCCTAATGGAAGAGTCAAGTCAGCTGCTTCCTGAGAAGGGTTTCCAAAAGCTATTAGTTTTGTTCCCTCCGTCTCTCCTCCCCCCTCAAGTGTGAAATCCATCTCGAGATGATAATGCCTATTTATAAAAGCCATCTCGGAAAACAAAATTAGTTAATTGTCTATGACTCACTTCATTCAGAAGGATGTTCAAATCAAGGGGTAAAATTTATACTGGAAAAAAAAAGAAGAGGGAACAGGATTCTGATTACGTTGGTGCCAGGACGGCGGGGACATGGGCCTGTCAGTGCTGAGTTGTGTGGCTGGGAGGAGCAGGGAGGGAAATAACAGGGTCTGATTTGGGCATGTGATTGATTTACTCCATTCCCCTCACCCTCTAGGAAGAGTGGCTGAGGGCTTCTGTCTGCCTGTGAGGCTGGGGGCGGGGGGGGTGGCGCTCCCCTTTTCTCGTGGAGGGGGCACTGGGCAGAATAGAGGCCTCTGACTTGCTGCAGTTCTGCTACGGAGATGAGCCCATGCCGGCAATAGGCGAACGTTCACTCAGGTCATCCTTCCTCACACCCTGGAAAGAAAACGCCATTCTTCAGGGGAGGGTGGTAGGGCACAGACAGGCTAAACGCGTCACCCAAACGAGCCCGCCTGGTGGGCGGCAGGTGTGGCCTTTGAACCCAGACCAGGCTGTGAGCGGCTTCACCGCCGTTGTGCCCCGGCAGATCACTCCTGACATGGGGAAGGGAGCCCTGCCTCTGCTCCCCAGAGAGTCAGGAGGGGACGCTGCCGCGTGGAGAGTCACGAGGTGAGGGCGCCCAAGAAGTCCTGCTCCAGGGGCGCCTGGGTGGCTCAGTTGGTTAAGCGACTGCCTTCGGCTCAGGTCATGATCCTGGAGTCCCAGGATCGGGTCCCGCATCGGGCTCCCTGCTCGGCAGGGAGTCTGCTTCTCCCTCTGACCCTCCTCCTTCTCATGCTCTCTGTCTCTCATTCTCTCTCTCTCAAATAAATAAATAAAATCTTTAAAAAAAAAAAAAAAAAAGAAGTCCTGCTCCAGCCTGGGACCTGGGGAGCTGCCCAGCCTCGCTGAGCTTCCGCCAGAAGGGGGTGGGTGAGCAAAGGATGCTAGCCAGCCTTGGCACTGACCCCAGCTCTGGCCTTGGCCTCCTTGCTGTTGTTGCAGGGATGGAGGCAATGGCAGCCAGCACTTCCTTGCCTGACCCTGGCGACTTTGACCGGAATGTGCCTCGAATCTGTGGGGTGTGCGGAGACCGAGCCACAGGCTTTCACTTCAACGCTATGACCTGTGAAGGCTGCAAAGGCTTCTTCAGGTGAGTCCTCCCCAAGGGCAAGGGGACAGAGAGCCCTTCTTGCCCATGAAGAGAACCCCCACATCTTCCATGTCTCCTTCCTTCCCATGCCCATGGGACATGCTAGCTCTTACAGCCACTGGGAGTGACGGGGTCTTGGGGAGGGTACTCCGTCCTCCCCTCCCCTCAGCTCCAGCTCTGTCCTCTGCCCCTGTCAGAAATGGTTTTCATGAGACTGTTATCTAGGTCCCCATCTTTCCATGACCCCTTTGACCCACGGCCTTAACCCGTGTGTCTGTCCTGGAGTGAACCTCCTAACAGACTGATGATCACAGGCATGTCCTTGGGGAAGCCCCAGAACTTGGCCTCAGAGCTCGTCCTCTGATCCGAATCAAACCATTCCTTGGAACAAGGGGAACTGCACCTGGGCTGGATCTCCATTCTTGGTCTGTGCCCATGTCTTCACCCGCGGCTCGCTGTCCCGGGTTGGAAAGCTCGAGCCATATCAGCAATGTGCCAGCACTTCCATTCGGTCAGGGCCAGGTTCTCTACCGGCTGCCTCTTCTCTCCTCCAGTGAGCCCAGTGTCACAAGCGCCAACAATATGGGGAAAGCACTGGAAAGGCCGGACGAAGGGTGTTCCCATCGAAAGCCAGGACAGGAGGATGGGAACGTGATGCATTACAGTATAGATCTGGGAACCAGGAGAAATGTGCATTTGGCATATGTAGGAGAGAGAGCAAGAGGGAGAAAAGCCTGGAAGAACCCATCAAAGAGCGAGCTTCTGTATAGTAGTCTTAACTGGAGGTGAATAAAGAGAACGGGGCCTTTGGCCATCAAGAGAGAAAAGAGTGAATCAAGTCCAGAACAGGGATGCGGAGGTCGGCCTGGTTCTCTGAACTGAGGGACTCACCCAGTGGCTTCGAGGGCAGAGTGAATCAGAGCCTGGGACTTGAACGGTACCTGCCCCCCCACCCCCAAGTCAAGGGCCCGTGGGCCGTTGTGAACACAGCTCCCAACTCACCTGCCCTCTGTCCCGGGAACCAACAGGCCTGGAGTTTCATTGCCTTGAGCAGTCACTGGGCAGTGGGGTTTCTGTGGGTGCTAATTGACTGTTTGGCCTGGCGCGGGTTGCCCACTTGGCTTCCTGGCAGGCTGCTCCCCAGCTTGGGGAACCAGACGGGCAGCATCACTGGCTCCAGATCCTGTTGCCATGTCTCTCATTCCTCTGCACTTCCTGCAGGGTGGGCCTTCCAGAACCCACGTGCCACCTGGCCCTTTCCTTGCCAGTGGCGAAGGGCGGTGGGAGCACCTTCGGGCTGCTTCCTATCATAAGAGCAGGCAGAGATGCATGGGCTATTGAGCGGGCTGTGCCATTGTATGTCCTGGCTCAAATCTTCTGACTTCTCTGTTTCGGTTACCTCAACTAAGCGTCTGAGTTGAACATGTGACCCCTTTCGTATATAGCGTTAATCTGAGGGTTGATGAGATGACATGTATAAAACCACTTTAAAAGACATAAAGTAGGGCGCCTGGGTGGCTCAGTTGGTTAAGCGACTGCCTTCGGCTCAGGTCATGATCCTGGAGTCCTGGGATCGAGTCCCGCATCGGGCTCCCTGCTCGGCAGGGAGTCTGCTTCTCCCTCTCACCCTCCTCCCTCTTATGCTCTCTGTCTCTCATTCTCTCTGTCTCAAATAAATAAATAAAATCTTGAAAAAAAAAAAAAGACATAAAGTATAGTTGCACCTGGGTGGTGCAGTCGGTCCCTCTTCCCCCTGCCCCTCCTCTCTCTCTCTCTCTCTCTCTCCAGTTAATAAGTAAATAAATCTTTTTAAAAAAAGACATAAAGTACAATATGCTATTCTTGAGACTGATGGGTCAATACTTAGGTCCTTAATGGAACACTGTCCTAATAAAACAAACACAAGGCTCTCCAGCCATCCACCCACCTTTTGTTTTTTTCTTTCACACCCTCACTCCCCAGATTTTAATGAGCATCTACGACCAAGGCACTGGGCTAAGAGCTGGCAATATGCGGGCTCTCACCAAAGGTTGTCTGTCACCAGTCTACAATCCAAAGATCTCCAACAGTTCTTGGGGCTGTTTGGTTAATCCATAGAACCCTGCCCCCAATCCACTCTTTCTAAGCCATCTATCCCCGGGGCTCAGCTCTGAGAGATGGGACTCTTAGGCGGCTGCTCATGGGGTTATGACAGATTGAAGGTCACTAGAGTGGCTCCAGCCCCGTGCACCAGTGCATCCCGCCTTCACATACACTACTAGGCTCCAAATTCTTGAGACGAGACCATGTTAGGGTCTGGGTGGAGGGAGGACAGGTTCCCTCACGCCCAGGGCCCGGTGTGGGAAATGGCCAAATGGACAGGGATGGTATGTTTGCACACCCACGTCACCACAGTGTGGCTCTGATGCCCGTGGGCACATAATGCTGCTGTCACCCACCCTGGGCCCCTCCCTCTGACAACCCCTGCTGGCATTACGGGCAGCGTGCTGTTTTTGTCGTGTTACCCTGTCCTTGTCTACCTTGTATCTTTACCGTCGCTGCCTTGATGACAGGGCCAGAGGTGCTTTCTGAAGAGCCAACATCTCTTATTGTTGGTCTTGATTTTGTTTGATAAACACACACACACACACACACACACACACCCCCCGATGGTCGATCTTCATAATTCGTGGATTCTGTCTTTGCAAATTCGCCCACCTGTTAAAATTTCCTTGTAATCCCCACGTCAATACTTCCAGCAATTTTGTGGTCATTTCCAGATGTGCTCAGAGTGGTGAAAAATTCAAGTCCCCTGAGGCACACATTCCCAGCCACGGAGGAACAAGGTGATGCTCTGCCTTCTTGTTTCAGCTCTCATGCTACCAAAAAAGTGTCCTTTTGGTGGGCTGTCTAGTGCCATGGTTTTTGCGTTTTTGAGCTTTTCGATAGTGATCTCACTGTTTAAGATGGGCTTAAGCGTAGTGCCGAAGTGCTGTTAAGAGGTCCTAAGCACAAGAATGCTTCGATGTACCTTATAGAGAAAACCTGTGTTCAAGAAGCTTCGCTCAGACATGAGCTATAGTGCTGTTGGCCGAGTTCAGTGTTAATGAATCAACAATATATATTAAGTCAGGTGTCTTTAAATAGAAAGCACACATGAAACAAGGTGATGTATTGATTGATTGATGAAAATGTTGTGACCAGAGGCTCGCTGGAGGCTAACCCTAGGAACAATGGTTCAGCGTGTATTGATTCAGCATTCACGTTGACTTCACAGAACATAACTGCTGCCAATAAGAATCAACTAAATATACATAATTGCTCCTCTTTTTTCCCCCCTTCGCCTGCTTCTTCTTTGCTTCACCCAAATTCTATTCGATGTTTATCCATCTTACTCTAGTTGAAATAGAGCCCTCTTGTCACTTATGTCTGTTTGCAAAATCCTGATCCCAGGAAGAAAAGTCTCTACCAGTGGGGTACCTTCTCTGTATCAGGCTCCACATCCTTAGGAACACAAAGATAAGTGCAACCGAGTCCTTGCTCTCAGGGAGTGCACCCTGCCCTTTCATGATCGTTCTCAAGGAAAGAGCATCCCTTTAGTGCTGGGTCACTGATGATTTTCCAAGCGCTGAGGACCAGTAATCTCATTTGACCTTCAGTGTTTGGTTTGACTTCCAAGATAGTCAAACTAACCTGCCCTAGGAGCTAGTTGTGGTCATCCTAGCAGGTCCAAAACTCATAATCAAACCAAAATGGGATCATGAAGGTTGGACAATGACCACAGTTCTATTGATCAATGGTCAGGAATTAGAGACCATCACTGGCCCATTCCTCCTACAAGTTATTTCATGCTGTTTCTGCTTCCTGCTCCCTGGAATGCGTGGACATCCTCAGGGAAAAGGGATATTTCCAGTGTGAAGAAAACGTTGGCATAGGCAGGCTTCTAAGAGGTTATATGTCTTGGTTATGTTAACACCGGAACATAAGTAAAGGCCAGAGGGGAAAAATATGTAGGTCTACTACAAAGTAGATAGTGGGTGATCGATGGAGGTGAATGAATCTCTGGTCATGGGTGGCTTAGTCCAGCCTCTAATATAAAGGGAAAGGTATAAAGGACAGAGAAGAAAATCAGAGGGACCACTTTGATGAAGAGAATGAAGAGTACGGTGAAATTTAAGAGGTGGTCCTGGAAAGCAGGGTTGAGAAACAGATCAATGTTAGCCTCTTCCTCTTCTTCCTGCCTGTTGATACCTTCTTAATCCAGATGTTGCCCTGCCAGCACCGAGCTAACAAGTACGGTGTGGAGAAATGTCTTCTCGTTCGCTGGCCCCAAGGTTCTCTGGGACCTTGTTCATTATGAGTCCTGTGGAGTGCAGGGGGCAAAAGGCAGGCTGGTGAGGATCCGGGAACACGGGAATGTTCTGGCTTTCAGGAAGGCCACCCAGCTGATACTGCAGGAGCCGTGATGTGAAGGCGAGCAAAGAAAGGGGGCAGATGTCCAGTGACTTAAAACTCAAAGTGCGCACAAGCACTGGAGTAATCAGAGAGGAGAGAGGAGCATCTGTCCAGGGCATTCCATGGGCGCAAGTAAATGAGTCACCACAAAGTGAGTGTTGCTGGAGAAAACTTTGTCCAGTTCAGCTTGGCAGCTGGCCCCCTTCCATGGCGGCTCAAGGCTGTGAATGAAAGAGAACAAGGAAGGTGATCTATGGACGGGCCAAGAGTAGTTTTGGAAGCTTGGGTAGAGGAGGCCAGAATATTTAGAGAGGAAATGTCACTGGAGTTGCCAAGAAAGGCAGTTGCAAGCATGTGAAGAAGATCTTGTGTGTCTTTGGGAACTCAGCACTTTCATCAAGGCTCATTGGCATGAAGTCACTCTCAGCACACGTCGGGGGGGGGGGTCCTCTCTGTGCTATGGCAGTAATGGGGCTGGTGGAGAGGACCACCAGAGGTCACCCCACACTTCCAAACTGCCCATCTCGGGGACTGCTTCTATCCCAATGGCTTTGTCCTAGAGGAGACCTTCAAACAGCCTCTGCTGAATGCTCTTAGACTTTTTTTTTAATTTACTTGAGAGAGAGAGAGAGAGAGAGAGCAAGTGAGAGAGAGAGCACAAGCCATGGAGGAGGAAGGGGCAGAGGGAGAGGGACAAGCAGGCTTCCCGCTGAGCAGAGAGCAGATGTGGGGCTTGATCCCAGGACCCCAGGACCATGACCTGAGCTGAAGGCAGATGCTTAACTGACTGAGCCCCCCAGGTGACCCTGGACTTTTAGGGGCATGTTTGGACTGCTGCTCTGGCTTGGATTGAAATATGGTACATTCACAATGAGGACCATATTAGGGAAGAATACCAGAAGCTTTGGAATCAAACAGACCTCGATTCTGATCCCACTTTCATACTTATTAGCTGTGTGACATGAAGCAAGGGATTTAACTTCCCAGTGCCTTTTCTTACCACCTGTAGAATAGGAATAGAGCCTATCCTGCAAGGCTGTTGAGAGAGTTGGAGGTGATGCATGAAGTCCAGGCACAGAAGGCTCTCAGCAAGTGCTCGCTGTTATCCTCGTCCTTCTGTAGAGTTTGTGTCTGAGAGCAGACAGTCCTTTTCTCTCCTCTATCACGGAACCTGGAATGTGTGTGTAAATAATCCCTGTATATGGTTAAAAAAAAAAAAGAAGCGGCAGCAAATAGTTCAAAAGGGCATCTAAGTGAAAAGTAAGTCTCCTTCTCTACCCAATTCTCACGTGCCTACCTCCTCCAGAAGCTGTCACTGGGACCAGCTCATTGCGTTTGCTTCCAAGTTCTCTATATAAGAGCGCATATATGGGTTTATGTGTGCACACACACGCACGTGCACAGGAAGATGGGAGTGTACTATCCTCGCCCCTCTGCGTCTTGCTTTGATCCACTACAGAACGCTTCCTCAGGCTGGTTCCCGTGGCCACGGTCTTCCCCTGTCCTTTCCGCAGCCCCATCATTTTGTATGGAGCTACTGAGATGTAAGGGACCAGTTCTCCATACAGTGCTTCAGCGACCACCTTCATGCACGTGTCTTTGGGCCCACGGGCTGATGTACTCACAGGATGAACTCCCGGAAGTAGGTTCACTGCGTTAGAGGCTCTGTGCCTTTTACGTGTTGGTGGATATTGCCCAACTGCCATCCAAAAAAGAGGCTTGCGCTCTTTACCACAGTGTTAACTTAGCTTCCTGTAGAGTTGGCTTTTTAAACTCCCTGAGAAGCCCTTGATGCTGCCACACACAGATGTGCCGTGTGGGGTCCTCCCTATCAGACCCTGTTGGTCTTTCCCATCAGGAGCTCCAACAGACTCCTGGATCCACTCCGGGCTCTGAGATTTCCGTGATACTCAGGGCAGCAGTGGAGACAAAGCCAGAGCTCCCACTTGGGCCCCAGGCTGGGGTTTTTCAAGGTGGGTCTCTGGTGATGGGGCCACCTACCCGAGAAGGACCCTACGGTCCCAGGCCTGAGACCCTGGCCCCAGGCACTTCATGCTCTGTGAACAGCTTGTCTGTCATGTTTTGATGAATTGGTCAATGTCCTCTCTCACCCCTGACTTTCTAGAAACTATGTCTATATTTAACCTGGTTGCACCACCCTAACCCCTCCTTCCTGAGCTGGGGTATAATTGCCAACCATCCAGAGGATGACAGGGTCCAGGCTCAGAGAGCAGCTAAGGCAATGGGCTCCCATGGAAACTCGAAGCTCTTATTTCTCAAAACCAAAGCCACTCACAAGCAATTAGCATGCAGAGGAAGGCAGGGCAGGGCGTGGATCTTCGGGACAAAGCACAGAGCCAGGGCTGGCCAGTCTGGCTGCCCTGC
Organism: Neomonachus schauinslandi; assembly: GCF_002201575.2. Classification (NCBI taxonomy): domain Eukaryota; kingdom Metazoa; phylum Chordata; class Mammalia; order Carnivora; family Phocidae; genus Neomonachus; species Neomonachus schauinslandi. The sequence continues at coordinate 65,124,261 of NC_058407.1, forward strand.
CTGCTCACGGGCAGAGGCTAGATGGCAGCCGCAAGTGTGGAGTGCCCTTAGAAGGCTGGAGAATGGGGAAGAACTGGGCCCCGGAGCCTGTGGGACCTGCAGCCCTGGCAACTATGCTGGGCGGGACACACTGGCTGGGGGGGCGGGGGGGAGGACCTGGGTCTGCCTGTTGGAGCTGGCGAGGGAGCATTCCCTCCCCTGAACACTGATGGACACTCCAGAGTGTGACAGTTCTTCGTGACGGCTAACCTCCATGTTCCTGGCTACAATTCCAGGGTCTTGCCTCTGATTCTGTATTTCGAGGAGCCAGGGAAGAGCTGCTTAGTATAATTTTTCATAATAATAATTCAAGAGCTCCATAAATTTATAGGCTGCTTTCTGCATCACTCAAATAACGTGGAGACATGTGGCAAAGTTGGTGTTCTTTGGGATAAAGTATGGCAATGGGTGAAAGGCATGGGTGTGAGCCTTGCCATGGGATAATGTGTCTGGCCAGAAGGACTTGTAACATTTTCTTTCTTCCTTCCCTCCTTCCCTCCCTCCCTCCCTCCCTCCCTCCTCCTCCCCCTCCTTCTTCTTCTCCTGCTTTGCTTCTCAGTATTCATGAGCTTCCTACTATAACTACAAAGCTGGAAGCAAGGACACAGGGGTTTTTTCCCCCCAGTATTTTCTTTGAAGCCAGCTCTGCATTTTTTTTTTTTTTTTGGATTCCTACCCAGCCTCGTTAGAGTCCATTTCTGTTGTCCGGCAAAGCTGGGCTGAGTAGTTATCTCCAGCGCTCCTGCGTGTGGAAGCCTGGGGTGGGCTTCAGATTTACAATGAGGAAGATCCAAGAAAGACGGTGAAGTGCTTCCTTCTGAGCAAACTTGCAGCTGGGGGACGTGCCCCCCAGTGAGAGTCAGAGGCAGGTGCACTAGAGCCCAAGGAAGGAGAGACAGGTCCCTGGGGGATGTGGGGCTGCCTCCCACCTGGGGCCTCAGGAAGCTCTCAATCCCCAGCACAGGGCTGGTGAGAGGGCTTGGCTCATGTGTCTGGAGGTGCCACACATAAGTTATGCTCCTCTTGGTGCCTAAAGCCCTAGAGAATTAACAGGAAGAGCCCTGAGCCAGACAAGACAGTGGGTGGGAGGATAGAGCAGACCCTCAGCTCCTGGGCAAAGTGCCTGGTTGTAAAAAAAAAAAAAAAAAAGGAAATGAGAGTTTACGCAGAATTAGAAACTTCTGGCCCTTGAGTGAGTTTAGAGAATTACAGGCATCCTGGGGCCTGAACATTTGTGGTAATAGGTGGAGCCTCAGGAACCATAATTGGGAAGGAGGGAAAGGAGTAAAGGGGTGAATCAATCTCATATCCTGTGGTGATGATAGTAGCTCATTTCAGGGTAGCCAAGGTACTTCCATATTTGCCTGTCCCTCTGGAGAGCTACAATAGATGGATGGAGGCTCAAGGAGAAAGGCTTTCTCTTTCCATAAAGGTAGGCAAAAGCCTGGTATACGATCTCTCTCTGGGTAGTCACCACAGGGTGGGTGTGGCCGTTGGTGGGCTGGACTCGACGCCCATAGCCTCGTGTTGTTCTACCTCCCCATGGAGCCCAGTCTACTGGGGGCCCCCTTAGGTCAGGAGAGGGGCAAGAGGAGGGTACTGGGGGCCAGGGTCCAAAACCAAGAGCAGCTACCTCGTAGGCCACTGAGTCATCCTTGGCCTTGAGTTGTTCTCAAAGGCCAGCTGCCGGAGCTGTTTGCCTATAGGCTCTACTTCATTGAGCACCTTGAGTTTCTAGGGATGAGAGCGGTGTGTTCAATCCAAGAAGCCAAAAGCCGAGCCTCACATCTCTAACAGCCAACTGGGGAGCCTCCACTTCTTGCTGAATCCCCTCACTGATAAGTTTCTTCCCTTCAGTGGTCTCACCTAAAAGATGAGGAGGTACACCAATAGTCTCTTGGGTCATCCCCTAATCTTAGAGTCTGATTACCTGTGACTGGTGGCAGGCCATTTCTGTGTTCTCTTCTCCACTATCCCATGGGTCCCCATCTGTCCATGTCGACTGATGAGTATGTTTGTCCCAAACCCCATTTGTCTTCTAGTGAATGTGAAGAGTGAGTCATTTTTCACCAAGAAACATAACTAGTGTGTGACTAGCTCATCTCTGAGAGAGGGAAATAGTTGGGCCTGGGCCTTTGCTCACAAGGTTTGAGCATCTCCTTGGAAGATGCTGCTGGTCTCAGAGAAAGTGATTCTGCCACCATCTTTCCCCAACTAAATCCTGTCACCTGTCCCTGGGCAAAAAAACTGGGGCCTGCTCCTACTGGGGCTGGGAAGAGTATGAGGAACCCCTAGGACACAGATGATGTAGCCTCCTGAAAGTCCCATGTGGTGTGGCTGGCAGCAGAAAGCCAGAATTAGGAAAATGAGCGCTCAAGCTTGCACATGCACGCATGGGCACACACGTGTGTGCACGTCCCCCCACACACATAATTTTACATAGAATACCAGGGGCCCGGGGCTACTGGCTTCCCAGCTAAGAACCTTCAGTAGGTTTCTGTCCTGCCACAGTCCTTGCTTCCTCTGCCTTTCGGCGTGCAGGGTGCGGGTCTCTATGATAATCACCTGTGACCAACAAAGAACAACCAGCCCCTAAAAAGGAAGTAAGCCATCGAAGGTGTTATCAATAGAGATGTTAAAAGGATTGAAGTTCCCTGGTTAGCTTTCTATAAAAAACCAACCCTAAAGGCCCTCATTGCCACCCTGTCGGGACCCCTTTCACTCTTGAGAGCTTTTTCTGTATTTTCACTTAATAAACTTCTATCGCTTTACTCACACACACACACACACACACACGCAAAGAAGCCCAGGCCAGACCTCAGGGCTCCCACGCACTCATCCGGCCTTTTCTCTCTGAGCGTGTGATCTGGAGGCCTCGAGCTATGGTCTGGGCCCCTTCTCCCTTCGTGCACCCACGGACATGTCTGTCCCTGGACCAGGGATGCTCTAGCCATAGATCTCCAGACTCCGGATCACAGACCTGCCACCAGCGTCCTCACCTCCCCTAATGGCTCACTACAAGCAGTATTTTAGTATTTTAAAAAATGTCCCTAATTCACTCATGTATTTCCTGTGTAATAATAATAATAATAAAAAGAGTGAGAAGTAGAGTACCATAAGAGTAAATCAGGGGTGCCGGGCTGGCTCAGTTGGTAGAGCAGGCGACTCTTGATCTCAGTCAGGGTCATGAATCCAAGCCCCACGTTGGGTGTAGAGCTCACTTAAAAAAATGAAAGTGATAGGGGCGCCTGGGTGGCTCAGTCGTTAAGCGTCTGCCTTCAGCTCGGGTCATGATCCCAGGGTCCTGGGATCGAGCCCCGCATCGGGCTCCCTGCTCCGTGGGAAGCCTGCTTCTCCCTCTCCCACTCCCGCTGCTTGTGTTCCCTCTCTCGCTGTCAAATAAATAAAATCCTTAAAAAAAAAAAAAATGAAAGTGATAATAAATAAATCCTTTCAAATACTAAAAAAAAAAAAAAGGTAAAGCGATGATGGGAGCAGAGTAGGCAGTGAAAGCCTAGAGCGTGGGGGAGGGGAGTGGTGGTCGCTGGGAGTGGCAGGGGCTGGGCCCCAAACCCTCTGTGGGAGACAAGGAGATCGGGGGTGGGGGGCAGCCTTGTGGGCAGGTCTCAGTGGTCACAGCCCCACCAGGCAGCCAGGGCTGTGGCTGGAAGGCGGGTGACCCGGAGCTGGCATGTGCTCTCTCTCCCCGGGCAGGCGAAGCATGAAGCGGAAGGCGCTGTTCACCTGTCCCTTTAACGGGGATTGTCGCATCACCAAGGACAACCGCCGCCACTGCCAGGCCTGCCGGCTCAAGCGCTGTGTGGACATCGGCATGATGAAGGAGTGTGAGTGTCCGGGGCCAGGGCGGGGGTGGCACTGGAAGAGGGCGGTCGGAGCTACTCTTTAGGCAGGTTTGGCCCAAGAGGTCTTCGTGCCTTTCCCCTGGGGCTGCCGGCACCCGGGGCTTGGAGCTGGGGCCCTGCGGCCAGAACAACAGGGTCAGAGGCCCCAGGGTTGTTTGGACTTTGGGAGAGTAGGCTGCTGAAGTTGGGGAGGGGCAGGAGTTTTGGGGAGAATAGGTATTCAGAGCATCCGGGTCCTGCCCCGCCCTGGCCTTCGGGCCACCCTGGGGCAGATCTGTGGGCCAGAGCCCAGGGGAGACCAGGGGGAAGGACTCTGTGAGGGGAAGCACTGGACTCTAGGATGGCCCTCCAGATCCAGATGGAGAGAGAAGAGCGGTCCTATAGGACTTCCTGTCCGGCTCTTGGGGTAGAGGAGAGGACCAGTGGCAGATTGACCTGTTCTAACCCTCGGTTAAAAACGACCCCTGGACTTTGCATCTGAGCTCTGGTGCCAGTTACTTGGTAACCAGAGTAGCCATTGAATTTGGCGGACCCTGGGAGGGGCGAGCCAGGCCCTCCCTGGGCTAGAGACCAGGACCCTGGGCTGGCCTGGGCACAGGTGCCCTCTGCATCTTCAACCCTGCTCAGCCTCTTGCTCACTCCTGTCTGCAGTGTGCACACCGATCCCCTCCTTGGCCCCGGGACAGAGCCTATGCCTTGCTAAGCTGCGGACCTGAGGAGGCTTAGGAGGGGTGCTCAGATGCAGGCACGCCTGGAGGCCCTCCTAGCTATGGGGCTATTGTTTTGGGGGTGAGGGAGGCAGGTACAGGGAAGATGTGTCCACAACAAGGGAAGAGTCACAGGACAGGGCTTAGGGGATGGAACATTTCTTCCCTGATGGGAAAAAAAAATTCTCTGTTATTGGGGAACAGAGACAGAATGAAGACCTTCATGGGGGGCCTCCTCCTTGGGCCTTGACAGGCTCCCCTCCGGTGGGTCACAGCCCTTCACTCCTGATCCCGGCTCCCCCGTCAACACTGGCAGGGCTTGAAGAAGTTTCCAGGCTGTTGTTCCTCCTCACCCCCATGGGAGTGTGCAGGCCTGGACATGCTGATCTCTCCTAGCGCAGTCCCCTGCCCCGCCCAACTCCTGTGTTTATCCTGGAGCAGAGGAGGCCAAGGCTGAGTGCCTCATGGGGCTTCTCACACACTGGCTTAGTGTGGTCCGCCCTGTGCGAGGCACTAGGGTGAACACAAACAAGATGCAGTGGACACAGCCTCTGCTCCTGCCCCCAAGGGGCACACATCCTCCACAGGGAAGGGAGCCTGGCTCTGGGGCTCTGCCAACCAAGAACAGCACAGTTCCACCACTGGGATTCAGTAAGACTCTGCCCTAGAAGTTCTGGGCAGGGCCAGCCTCACTGAAGTCCCAGACACTCCTCTCCTATGTCTCAGGACGAAGGAGATGTCCCATCAGCTAAGAATAGGAAGAACACTTAGAAATCAGCTGAGACTCACAAAGGTTAAAATATCAGGATTGGAGTCAGAAAGCAAGTCTCCATGTCTGCTTCTAGATCTCTTCTGGTCCCCAAAGACAGCACTGTATCCATGGTGATAAACAGGTCTTGGGTGCATCGGGGTGCCCCTAGGAATACCGTGTGGTGATGGGAGCCAGCAATCCAGAAGTGGATGCCCACCCCAAACCCCAACAGCTTTGTGCTTCAGTCACCCAAAACACAGCCCCAGTCTTCCCCAACAGAGCCCTGTGCCCCACCCTGCTATATGCCCGGTGCAGCCCTGTGTCCCCCACACTCAGGATGCCTGTGTGGGGAGCTGTAGTGAGTTAGCTGTGGGCTAGTGGAGTCTGGGTAAAAGAAAACCTGGAGCCAGCACTAGGCTTGTTCCTCTCCACTACTCCAAGGGGAGGTCCTTCAGGAAGGGCTGTAGTTCTCAGGCTCAAGTCAGCCAGCTGAGAGAAGTCTGTCAGAGTGGTCTGGGCCTGGAGCTCCCAGCTCTGAACCCTAGGAGAGCTGCTCATTTATCATGTGGGTTGGCTGTTGCCTTAAGGCTCAACCTCCCAGAGACAATTTTGTGTCAACATTTGTAAAACCATAGGACACCCCAAGACTCCCTCTGAAGGGACCTGCGAACACAGGCTCCCTTCTGGCAGAAGCAGAGCTAATAAGATGGTATGGTATCGACATTCTAACCTGGGTCTGTTTGCTTCCAAAGGCCAGGCCTGGGGGCTCTACCCGGGTGCAGCCTGCCAGGTACCCCCAGCGGGCCAGAGCTCTTCCACTGAGCATTTCCAGGCACATCTGGTCCCTAAGGGGGACCCCTAAGGGATGGGCTCAAGAGACTGTTCCCACCGAAGACTCCCTTTCTCTCTCTTCAAGTCCTAGTCGACTTGAGCATGTCCTTGGAGCCCAAGAACTTTCACAGTTGAATTCTTGCTTCTTATTGACCTGTCCTGCCCAAAAACACCTCTATGTGACTTTAATGTTTTTACAGATGTATGTCTTTCCTGCCCCACATTAGCACAGCACCTGGCACAGCATAAGTGCTCAATAAATATGTGTTGAATGACTCTTAGCTCCCCATGATGCTTCTTTGTACCTCTGCATCTCCCTGTAGATCAGGAAGATCTCCCAAATCTGATATTGCCTGTGTCATTCATTTGGAAAGACGTTACGTTCTCTTCTCTGATGTTGTCCTTAGGCCACCAGGGGCAACTTGAGGTGTTTTTAAGTTGTTCATGCTTTCAGATCTTGACTTCCAAATGCAATTCTAGACTTCATGAGGCAGGGAACATCTTGCATGGGAATAAACGGGTGCAAAGCCATTTTAGCGCTCAGCAAGGAGCCTAGAAGGAAGGTGGAGAAGCTACTGAGCAGCCATATGGGTTTCACAAAGTCCATGGACACAGCTCATGCATCTTATTCATTGGAGAGCCCATCAAATGCTCTTTCAGAACCTGTTTGCTCTTCTTCTAGGTCAATGGCTTTCAAGTCCAAAACATGTGTCCTCCTACATGATAGTAACGGGCATTTTCAGTAGTGATTCATTGAGAAAATGATTTTTAAAAAATTTCCTGTGAAATTAGTAACCCCCTTTAAAAAACGACTCATTTCCTAAATCACAACAGCATCTGCACATGTGAGAGCCTGATGACTTACTCAGTCTCCAGACACTGTTGCCTGGAGGGAGGCCCATGGATTGGCAGCCCGGGGAGAAAATGCCAGATCTCAGCATTTCTTTCTCTAGTACTGCACACCGGATGGCAGTCACCATTTGATGCAGTGATTGCGAGGAATAATGTCATAAGGTTAACCTTGAATCTTCTTAACTTTGTCCTTTTAGAGTAAATCATTTACAAACTTTGCTACTTTATTTATTTTTTCATACTCTTCAGATGGATTGGAACATTTTGTGTGTTCCATGGCTGAGGACAAGAGTCCTACGGAACAGTCATAGCCAATTATAATCAGAGGGGATATGGGGCAGTAGTTACAAACATGAACTCTTAACCATATCGCCCAGGCCTGAGTACCAGCTTCACCACGTGTTAGCCATGTGACGTGGAGCTAGGTACACAGCCTTGGGTCCCTCATCTGCAAAATGGGGATAATAGCACCCGCCCTAAGAGGTTGTTATGAGGACTAAATATCTGTGAGTTAATATTTAAGAAGCATTTAGCGTAGTGCCCGGTACATAAAAACTTCTATATTTTTTAATCCATTTTTATTTCAGGATTTTTTTTTTCTTACCTAAAACTTGATCACCAGGATTCCCAGCTCCCCAGCAGACTAGAAGTTAACTGTTAAGGGGAAGAAAGGCACCCTTCTAGAGGGAGGCACCAATAAGAAGAGACAACATGGAGCTTGCCAGCGCTTCTGCCCACAGAACTGGGGAGTTTCACAAGAGCGGGGAAAGCAACCCCCTCACCAGAGAGGGGGAGACTGAAAGCTATGAAACGTAGCACCAGACGTCCAAATCCTAGCAGGCTGAGTCATATAGTGCCCGAACACAGCCCTGTACCGTCCTGAGGTCATAACCTTGCTCCTGCAAAGTCCAATAATTGTTCCGAATGATGCCTCTGAATCATCAAGTAAAGGTTACATGATGTTACAGGTGTTCTGTTACAAGGTAGTCTGTCTTGAAAATATTTCAATCACAATTATTTAAATTGAAAAGGTGAGCAGGGCTCAGGTATCTAGTGGACTGGTATCTGACGTGTGCCATCCCGACATGATAGGACACACGTATTGGTGCACTTCTCACTGTCATTTCCTGAGCAGAGGACAATGACTAGCACACAGGAGGTACAATCAGTGTGGATGTGTTAAGTGTCCAGTCTCTCAGACTACTGAGCAAACACCGTGGCCAGGAAGCTTCGCTGGGCTAGCCATTAGGGGGGAAACACAGGTAACTTATCATTCTAGTGAAAGAGATCTTGAATATCTTAGGTTCTCTCTATACGGGCATTTATTGGAGCCTGTACTAACCATAACTATTACAGAGAGGAAGACAGCTGGGTGCCAACGTGTGTGGGAAACAGTAGACATACCACAGAAATAAGAAATGAAAGCTCAGTGCAGATCGGGGCAATCCAGAAAGGCTTCACGGTAAAAGAGGGCTGAAGGCTGGGTGCTAGAGAACGGAGAGAACTTGCCCAGCTGTTGGGGAGAGAAGACCCAGTTGGACAGGCAGCCAGCATAAGTGGAAAGGCAGTGACAAGACTGAGCAGGTCATGTTCGCAGGTCAGCAGTCTCAACGTGACTAGAGCAGAAGCAGAAGCAGAATGAGGATGGAAAGTTAGGAAGAAGTAAAATCATGGAGAATCTTGACTTTAACTTGGACCGTGGTAAGCAGGAAGGATCCAGAAAACGTTTCTGAGCAGGAGAGTGACATCATCCTCAGAATCACACGAGATTATCAAAGCCCAGTCAAGCTGAGAGGCATGTCCGTGGATGCCTGTGGTATGCCACCCTCGCCCCCCAACTCCAGCCCCAGCACCTCCTGCATCCACCCTCAGGGGAGCAGGAAAGACCAGACACCTAATCTTGGATTCCCCAGGCGAGGGCCCCACACCCTGCCTTCAACGCAAAGCTCCCTGCTCCTTCCTTTTCTAACCCGCTTGACCTCTTGGGGTCTGAGCAGACACCCACTGTGGGAGAGGGCTGGCAGCTTTCTGGGCAGGTGAGTCAGTCAGCTGGGCGTGGCCTCCTCCAGGCCTCCTTTTAGTAGGGCTTACCTCAGCTGTGGAGGGAACTTGCCATCCTTTGCCACAGGCCTCCCTTCCTGCTGTGCCGGAGGCTCTGGTTGCCCACTCCCCATCCACCCACACCCCATAGGCTCTCCCTCCACCTCCCGCCAGCTTCTTTCATTCTCCGCCCACCTGAGGGGTCTGGGGCCAGTGGGCCTCTCTTGAAGCCCGGAACCCAGCCATCCTGGGGTTCTGGTTGCTTTGCCCGCTCTTGTGAAACTCCCCAGTTCTGTGGGCAGAAGCGCTGGCAACAGCGGCGCAGTTGAGCAAGTAGCTACAGGCCAAGGGCCCCAGTGCCCACTCCTGCCGTCAGCACTCGGCAAGCCCCGGCCAGGAGGTCTGTTTGCCCGGCTGCCGTGCCAGGCATCCCTGCTCACAGCCCCGCCCTCCTGGGCAGCTGCCCAGCGCGGTGAGGTGGGCGCCACCCCAGAAGCCCCCGCACCGCCCGACGACGGTGGCCTAGGGTCTCCCCGTCGTCAGACACGCGGGCTAGTGGCTGGAGAGGGCTGCAAGTGAGGGCTTTGAGGTGTTATCTTTGGGACTTTTAGAGGGCTCAGAAACTTCCCTGGGCAGAGCTTTCAAGACTGGACAGGCTGGAGGAGGGGTTGTTTTGCAGAGAACCAAAGACGCAGAGTCTTGCTAAGTTGGTCAGAGTAGATCAGACGCCAGAGTTCCATGCCTGGAAACTTGGACGTGGGAATGCCCGTGTAGAGGGCTCTTTCAGCATCTCCTAGCTTCCGACACTGGGACTGGCCACACAGTGACTCTCGCCCTTCTTCCCCCCACCCCATGTCTCCGTCAAGATCATGGGCAAGTATCTGAGGGAGAAAGACAGGGCTTGACATTTAATGAGCAGCTGCTCTGTGTTACCCATGCATTCAGTTCTCAAAACAGCCATCCTCCAAGGTCGGTGTTGTCGCTCTGCCACCCCACATACCCACGCTTTCTGGAGGAAGGAACCACAAAGGACCTTAGAAGAGGTTTTAATGGAGCAAACTGCTTGTTTGATTAATGAGATGACAAAAGCCCAAAGAGTTCAAACAGTTTGCCCAGAGTCTGATCACTTGCTCCTGAGAACCCAGACTCACTAATAAGGCCTGACCATCCCACCTCTCAGATCCCTTTTCCTCCAGTCTCATGCACCTGCCTTTTCAGTAGAAACCCACTTTTCCATCCATATGGTGGGCTCGGAGTCCCCCATGGCAGGAAGCGCCCCCCAACCCTGTGAGCCCCTCGCATCTTTTGCCTAAGAGCACCTGGAGGGAGGTTTCTCGGAGGAGCTCCAGGCCCAGCCCTCCTGACATCCCCCTTCCTGCCCCACAGTCATCCTGACGGATGAGGAGGTGCAGCGGAAGAGGGAGATGATCCTGAAGCGGAAGGAGGAGGAAGCCTTGAGGGACAGCCTGCGGCCCAGGCTATCCGAGGAGCAGCAACGCATCATCGCCATCCTGCTGGATGCCCACCACAAGACCTACGACCCCACCTATGCCGACTTCACCCAGTTCCGGGTACGTCCGCTCCCCGGCTGGCCGGGAAGGATGAGCTGCGGAGTGAAGAGCCGCAGCTGGGGCCGGGGCATGGGAGTGGGGACGGAGGGCCACGGCCAGCCAGACCCAGGGCAGGGGTAGAGGCTGCTCTGGAATGGGGGAGGCCTCCCCCTCCCGCGGGCCTACCTCGAAGCCACTCCTGTCAGAGATCGGGGACAAGGTAGGAGAGTGGCCCCCAACGTGAGTTTCTGATACTCCATCTCTCCCTTCCAGCCTCCAGCTCGCACGGATGGGTATGGAGGGAGCCATTCCTCGAGGCCCTCCTCCCTCCACACGCCCAGCATCTCTGGGGACTCCTCTTCTTCCTGCTCAGATAACTACACAGCCTCTCTAGGTGAGTCGATGCATGCCCCCAGTGAGCCCAGCGGTGGGAGAAGACCTCAGAGCTTCCACAGCCCACCTGTCCTTGGCTGTGGATGGGAAGGTAACACTTTCATACTGTGTGCCACACAGTGTCCTCAGAACACCGCCCCCCCCCCCTTGTTTTTACGGAAGAGCGCTAACTAGCTGAAGGGCTCATGCTGGGGAAGAGGCCAGGCTGGGGTCTGGCCGGGCAGGGTCTGTCTGCAGAGTCCCTGCTCTTTCCTCCATGCCAGGTTTCTGCTCCTGCCTTCCTCCCTGTGGGTAACCTGGTTCCTTTAAAGGATATTTTGAGCCTGGGCCTTTTGGGGGGTTCTGTTTTTGTTTTTTTTCCAGTTCTATTGAGATATAATTGACATAGAACATTGTATTCGTTTCACGTATGCAACATAATAATTTGATACATGTATATATTGCAGAATGATTACCGCAATAAGTATAGCCACTATCCATCATCTCTCAGAGTTACAAAGTTTTTAATTTCATTGCGCTGAGAACTTTTTTTTTTTTTTTTTAAAGATTTTATTTATTTATTTGAGACAGAGAGAATGAGAGAGAGAGAGCACATGAGAGGGGGGAGGGTCAGAGGGAGAAGCAGACTCCCCGCCGAGCAGGGAGCCCGATGCGGGACTCGATCCCGGGACTCCAGGATCAGGACCTGAGCCGAAGGCGGTCGCCCAACCAACTGAGCCACCCAGGCGCCCGCGCTGAGAACTTTTAAGATCTACTCTCTTAGCAACATTCAAATATACAGAAGTGTATCATTACCTACAGTCATCAGAGCCTAGAAGGTGACATCTGGAGTGGAGGGAGAACATGTAGGTCCCCCTGCAGCCTTCTTTCACCTCACCCTGAGCTCTGGGGCATCACCACAGCACCGGAGGACTCGCCATCTCCAGCTCATCCTTGCTTTCCTTCTTATAGTCCTTTTCCACCTTCTTCTTCGTCTTCCTGCTCCATCCTCCCCCCCCGTCCTCCATCCCTCTGCCTCTCACCCAGCCCTGCTGCCCTCTGCGTGGATCCAGCAGGATGGGAAAACCCCTTCCCTCCGGGGAACTAGAACCCTCAGATACGGTACTTCTGTACTTACCGATGGATCTGGGCCCAGATCCCCAAGAGGTGGGAGGGGTCTCCGTGTCAGCTGGACAAGGATGGCAGCGGAGCCAGACATGGTGTCTACCCACCCAGGAGTGACAGGAGGGAGGTGGTCAGGGACTAAAGAGAAGCAATGACCATTGCAGAGATTGACCCTTTGAGCCCCTCGTCTTATAGGGATTCTTCCCAAGTGTTAATTTTCTTTTTTTTTTTTAGGATTTTATTTTTTTATTTATTCATTTGAGAGAGAGAGAGAGAGAGAGCAAGCAAGAGCATGAGCGGGGGGGGCAGGGGCAGAGGGAGAAGCAGGCTCCCTGTTCAGCAGGGAGCCCGATGCAGGACTCGATCCCAGGACCCTGGGATCATGACCTGAGCCAAAGGCAGACGCTTAACTGACTGAGCCACCCAGGTGCCCCCCAAGTGTTAATTTTCTCTCCTTACTTTGTTGCTCTTTCCAATTGGTGGGGTATTTATTTGCACCGATGAGGATCAGTCTGCATGTTACACATTTAGCTTTTAATAATTCCGTATTATTTAATAGTTTTGATACCCTCATAGGTTAATTGATATGAGGTGCTCAGCCCCACCAATGTTAAGTTCAATATAGCATATATTGATTTAAAGGAACACCTGGCTGGCTCAGTTGACATAGCATGCAGATCTTGATCTCAGGGTCATGAATTCGAGCCCCACGTCGGGCATAGAAATTACTTAATTTAATAAATAAATAAATAAATAAATAAGATTCAAACTAGTTAACATTTTTAATTTAAAAATAGTTTTTAAAGATTTTATTTATTTATTTGACACAAAGAGAGAGAGACAGCTAGAGAGGGAACACAAGCAGGGGGAGTGGGAGAGGGAGAAGCAGGCTTCTGGCTAAGCAGGGAGCCTTATGCAGGGCTTGATCCCAGGACTCTAGGATCATGACTTGAGCTGAAGGCAGACGCTTAATGACTGAGCCACCCAGGCATCCCTTTAATTTAAAAATATTAAGCAAAGGTAATACATGTTTACTGTGGGCATTCAGAAAATATAAGCTAAATAATATATATAAAATAAATATGTATTTTTATATATGTAAAATCTTTAAACCTACTACCCAAAGGTAATCACTGTTAACACTGTGATGTATCTCTTTCCCATCTCTTTTTTTTCCTTAAGTGCATATGTATATTTCCAAGTGGAATTATGCTATACACAATCTGGTAACTTGCTTTTTTCTTTTAACAGTACATCATATCATATTTTCATGTCATCAATATGCTTATGGAATATATGCTTAAAGGCTGATTAGTATTCTGGGGTATGAATGTACAATAGCATATCTAATCTAGATTGTGTTCCAGCTTTTCATTAAGATAACAGTATGCTTGTGGCTAAATATTTGCCCTTATTCCAGATTTTTTTTTCCTTAATGATGAATTTATGGAAGTGGGGTTACTGGTCAAAGAATATACATCATCATAGGCTTCTGATGCCTACTGTCAAATAGCTCTCCAAATTACTTGCACAAGTTTATGCTTCCTTTAGTACGCCATGGCACAAGCGTTGCCTAATTCCTTGACACTGGCATCCACATTTAAACATATTTGTTTCTAGTTTATAGGTGAAAAGCCTAGATGTTCTACTCTGTGGTTCTTTGATCACTAGTGAGGTTGAACATTGTTTTCCATAAGTTCACTGATTCCAAATTCATCTTTGATTTGAGGTCATTAGAAACAGGTGGTCTATAAAATCATGGCTCCAGGAAATCTCATTTCTTGGAGTATCTCTGATCTTTGATTGTACTGCCTTGCTCTGCTTGAAAGAAAAGCCAGGGGGAGTCCTAGAGGAAAGGCTGGGCTGAAGAGTGACCTTGGAGAGAGGCCGTCACTATGGCATTCCTGGCCAGCCCTGCGGCAAGGGCATGGGAGGTCCTCACAGGGCCAAGCAGGAAGGCATCTGGCTCAAGTATCCTTAAGTAGCTCTTTCTCTCTCCTCATCCTTCCCCAGATGTGATAGAGCCAACCAGCTTCTCCAATCTGGATCTGAGGGAAGAAGACTCAGATGACTCTTCTCTGACCCTGGACCTATCCCAGCTCTCCATGCTGCCCCACCTGGCTGACCTGGTCAGTTACAGCATCCAAAAGGTCATCGGCTTTGCCAAGATGATTCCAGGGTTCAGGTAAGAAGAGTCAGACTCCTAGACTGAGCTAGAAGAAGGCCTGGAGGTCACCAATCCACTGCGTCCCAAAATAGAGACCCAGACCCTACCTGAGGGCTCCTAGGTCAGAATCTCTGGGAAGTACGACCCATCTACATTACCCAGCAGGCCCGCGCTAGAAGAGAAATCCGTCCCCCTCCACACACACAGTTTCTGGATGACAGAACAGAAGCCCAGAGAGCTTCAGTGGCCAGCCAGGATTGTTTTCTAGTGCTGGAGCCAGGATGTGTGAGAGCCAAGGTCTAGAATTCCAAGTTCACTGCCGTGTGCACTCCAGCTGGCTTGGGTCTAATCCTCATGTTAACCCTTTAAATTGAACCTCCATTAACCCTCCACATCCTAATCTGAAACCAAAATGAAGTGATAGAGAGGAGAAAAGGTTGCGCAAGTGGACTTGTGAAATAATTTAGGGATCCCAGAGGAAGACAGGTTTCCTGGAACACATAACCTGGGCCTCCATCACCCAAATTTCTGTGAAAAGGCATTTTCCTAACCATACTGAGACCTTTGCCAAAACAGAGTTCTACTGGAGTAAAGATCGTCTGTTATAGATTCATTGATGCAAATTTCATTCAACTGTTTTCTTGTTTTGGTAATAACGGCTCATATGCTTCTATTTACATAGCCGTGCAGCATTAAATATTCTTAAAGTAAGAGAGTGTAGATGCTTTTAGTAGAATGTCGGGAGGTAGTTATATCGATATTGACACATTATTTATATCATTTGGAGCATTGCCGTACAATACATATACAATGCGGTTGAGAAAGAGAAAGAAAGAAATCACTAGCAATTACTGCTGGCCTCAGGTCAAGGAGCAGTATTTGCAGTTGCCAGCAGAAGGGGCTTCTGAGTGCTTTCCAGATGCCAATGCTCAGATTCAGGGCTGCAATTCTGGGAGCCCCAAATTATTTGACCTTGCCTAGCTCTGAATGGGAACTAACGTGATGTGCTAGTTATTGTTTCGTGAATCTCTCTGCCGTGCAAGGAAGCCATCGGTCACTGTCTCAATGACCTCACTGACAGCTACATGGTGATAATTCAGAGCGCCCAGCCCAGTTCTTCCCAGTTTGTGTCTGCCCTGAGATAGCTGGCTCGGTGTGATCTTATGCCCCTCAGCAGCTCAGAGACCGGGGGCTCTCCTGTGCTCTTCCACGGGAATTCGTGTGAAAATCATAAAGAAGAGAAAACATCAAACTCGCTTACTGCATCGAGACACCCTTGAGATGCCCCTGCCGCACCACACATTTTGGTTGCGGAAGGAGCCAAGGCCACTGTGGCATCCAGCAAGAATGTCATCTGTGAGTGCCGTGTCACGCTGGGCCTGGAACTTACCCTCCAGAGCCTTTCCTTGGAGCTGACAATACTTTCCGCTTAGCCCAAGTTCCAGCTCCCTCCCACACTCTTCAAGTTAGTGTTTGCAAACTCGGGCTGTCCCAAAGTCTTGTTTGGTGTAAATAGCTAGAGACAAAAACGCCTCATGGTGCTGAAGGATGCGCAGGAGCACCCGGCTTCTGTCCCAGCTCCAGAGAGCAGTCCTCACCTGTGAAGGGTTCGTCTTTCCTAGCCTGGTGGAGAGCTGGGGCACAGAGCCCCTGAAGCTCCGTCCAGATGCTCGGGTTTGCTGATTCTAAATGGTGGCTGGGATGGCACACATGGCAAAACTGTCCTTAAAAAAGGACATTTATTTAACCAGATGACCTCAATGCAGCACCCTGTAGTGAGTAAACCAAAATCCCATTTTTCTCCCATGCCCTTGGTTACCCTTGCCACATATTCTCTGACACAAGTAGCATGAGCCCGCCCTTAATGTCTCTCTCCAAGGATGAGTTGTAGTTTGCCCCCTTCCTCCCATACCCAGCCTCATTTTCCCTGGTTCCCCAGTCTAGCCGCGCAGTCATGGCCCAAGTAAGTTATATAGGAACAGACACTGAATTGATCCAGCTACTGATCCCAGATCGGTTACATTGATCCTGCACGTGCTTGGGTTGGCTTCTCTCTCTTCAGAGTGACTTAGGAAATCTCAGAATGGAAGGTGTCCCAGTAAAAAGGGAGCAGGCCTGGCCAAGAGCTCTGTGGGTGGGGGGGCACTGATGGGGATACTCTCTGTGACTGGACAGAGGTGACACTGAGCCTGGACAGAGGCCAGAGCCCCGGCTCTGGTGGGCCCCAGGTGGGGCCAGCCCCACAGCTCTCCAGCTCTGCTGGTTTCTGTGTTTAGGGGTTCTGTTTTTCCTAGAAGTGAGAGAACAGTGGCTATGTCCCTGGTGGCTTTGATCCTGCTGCCTGTAGGCAAGGGTGGAGGGTGTGGGGAGGGCAGGATGAGACTTCTGTGTGGGTGAGTGGGGGGCGGCGGGGGGCGGGGGGGGGGGGGTGGTTGGAGGGGGCAGGCTGAGACTCCAGTGCAGGCACGGGACCAAAGTGGGGCAGGACTGAATAGGCCGTGCTGGGTGTGAACTGCACTGTGGTGTGCCTTGGCCCTGCTCCTGCTTCCCACCTCCCCTCGTCAGCCTCTCCCTCTGCACCCCACAAATCTCCCGCCCTCAGCGCTTCACCTGGAGGTGGGGTGCCTGGGTTGAGCATCTGCTTTCAGCTCAGGTCATGGTCCCAAGGTCCTGGGATCGAGCCCCACATCGGGCTCCCTGCTCAGCAGGGAGCCTGCTTCTCCCTCCCCTGCAACCCCTCCCCCTGCTTGTGTTCTTTCTCTCTGTCAAAGAAATAAATAAAATCTTTTAAGAAAGAAAGAAAGGCATGGAGGAAGTGAAATCAGGAGCAGCATCCAAATGGCCAGGAGCCAACTTGGACCTGAGAACCAAGGACCCCCAGGTTTCATTGCCAAGAGAGGGGTAAGACAGACCAGGCCAAACCAGCCAAAGCCCAGCCCTCTGGGAGAAAGACCTTTGACATCACTGTCATTTCTATTCCCAGGGGCTCCTTCCTGGGTCAGAGGCCTGAGGCCATAGCGTGTTTCCCTCCACCCATGTCCTCTCCTCTGTCTTCACTTGCTCATTTATGTAACAAATAGCTTTTTTCCATAAACTGTGAAGGATACAAGTTGACTAGGACACAGTTCCTGACCTCCAGGGCTCAGTGTCTGATGGAAGAGATAGACATGAGACAATTGCGGTGAAGAGATAAGAACCAAGAGAGGTCTGCTGGAGGTACTGTGGGAATGCAGGAGAGGAGGGGCTGGGCTCTGCCTGGGGGCGGGGACAACCAGGCAGCCGCTTGTCTCCAGAGCACCCCTCAGGTGCCCAGAAGCAGCCGGCCACCGGTATGGAAACTAATCAGGGGATAGAGATATTACACAGGTCCGGCGAGGAGGCATAGAGCCTGACCTGGTGCCTGTCAGCAGGAAAGAGCTCTCTTACCGGTTTCCCCTTCATTTCCACCTGTCCCCCACCTGCCACCATCCCCTCTTCTGGCTGTGACTTGCACTTAGAAAATCCCTGGGTTTCTGGCCATAATCTGAGGTCATTCTAGGTTTGCTTTCATAGGAGCCACGTGCCTGGATCACAATAAGAGAGGTGCCCCTGAAATCTCTCTGGCAAGTTCACTTCCGGCCATCCACTTCAAACGGGGCATTGAACAAAAGGTTATGTACAAAGAAATGCCTCACAGAATTACTTATAATGGCAAAAGTTAGAAGCAACCAAAATGTCCCGAGATAGGTGGATGGGAGACTGATTAAATAACTTATAGTATGTTGATAAGATGTAATTTTATGCAACTCGCTATGGACTGGGCCAAAGAATTGCTCATGATGTAGGAAGTGGGACACAGAATTACCATGAACTCAAGTATGTTTGAAAAAGAGAGATTTGCGGCTCATCTGGGTGGCTCAGTCGGTTGGGCATCCGACTCGGTTTCTGCTCAGGTCATGATCTCGTGGGTCCTGAGATTGAGCCCCAACACAGGCTCCACACTCAGCAGGGGGTCTGAGGATTCTCTTCTGTCCACAGGTGTGCACTCTCTTTTTCTCTCTCTCTCTCTCTCACAAATAAATTTAAAAGAGAGAGAGAGAGATTTGCATTTAAAAAAAGATAGGAAGGAAATAGACCAAAATGGTCATTGTGTTTATGAACAATTTTTATTTGCTTTTATATTTTTTCTGTGTTTTGCAAAGATTTCATAATGAGTATCTTTTATTGTATAATGAGTTAAAACTAAAATGAGGCATTAGTTTTTATTTTTAAAATGTGTACTGAGCATCAAGAGAAAAGTGGCAAGGGTGGTGAGATGTCTAGGCACCATGTCATCAGGGCTGTCTGTCCTGGAGAAGAGGCAGGGGCTCATGGTAACTTTCTTTAAATGGTTAAAAGATGCCCCATGGCTAATGAAGTCTAGTTCTGTGTTCCTTGAGAGGACAGAATGACAAGCAGTGGATGAGTGTGTCATCCTGTGGGTGTAGCTCAATAGAAGAAGCTATTAACCCAGGAGTTAACAACCTCATGGCTAGATCCAGAGACCTCAAGTATCCTGGCCCCAGAAATATCCTGCATCTGTAGGGAATGCTGAAGAAGGAAATGGATCACATAGCTTCTAAGGGGGGCCTTCCAACTCGAGCGCTTTGAGATTGTTTTCAATGTAGACCCTTTGCGGCCATCCTAGCCATCATCTATCACCTGCTGATACAGAACTCTCCGTCTGTCAACATCTGCCTCCCACCTCTCCATGTGCCGAAGTACAGCCATGGGAGAGGGCAGCAGCCTTTCCATGAGATATCCAGGTGGAAATGTAGTCAGGAAGAGAAAAGGAGAGAAAACTGGAAGCAAGTTGATCTGTGGGTGCTGCTTTTTCCTTGTCATTGTTCAGGCAAGCCCAGCTCATGACTCAGAATAGTGGAACTAGTCATTGGCCTCTTGACTCATCAGCACATATTTATTGACCTTGTTGTGCTCAGGGCTCAATAATCATTGTGCGGGCAACACTGAGGGAATTGGGAAGTGGTGCTGGCCCTCAAGGAGCTTGCCTGTTCAGAGCCACAGACAAGCACGTTAAGAGCAGAGCTGAAGGGGGAAGGGCAAAGTAGGAGTGCAAGCTGCAGGCTGTGAAGAAATGGTTCTAATCCTACAGAAGGTAATGGGGGGGGGGGGTCCTCCGAGGGAGACCTCACCAGGTTCAGAGTCAGGAAGATGAGGTGGAGCAGTAGAAGCAAGGCATTCTTGGCTGAAGCTGTCACATGCCCAAAGGCAAGCTGGTGTAAGAACACACGACACTGTGGAGTAGTGTGAAGTTGCGAGAATGGAGGGTTGGTGGAGTTTGTGAAGGGAAGTGGGCTGGAAAGACAGGTTGGAGCTAAGGGATGGAGCATGGGCTTGATGCTGAGTGGGTTGAGAGTCAGGAAAGTGGTTCTGAGCACAGGCAATATCTCCCTGCAGGAGCCGTAAGCACCATGGAGGAGGCACCCGAGAGAGACTTGGTTCCAGAGTTCTAATAAGAGGCAACTGAGAAAGATGGTGGAGCTCTGAACCAGAACAGTCCTGATGGTAGTGGAAAGGAGGTCAAGGGCTCAAGAGATGTCCTGGAGACAGAGTTGGCTGAGCTTTACTTCTGGGAAGGACCAGAGGACAGGAAAGGGAGAAAAAGAAGGCATGAGAGGTGTAGAAGATGACTGTGGCCATACCCTTGCTGACCTCCGCATTCATGCTCTAACCCTGAGAGCTCCCCCAGGCTCTTCTTCCTTCCCCTAATAGCTCTGGCCACTTAGGCCTGGGGACCCTGGTAAGTCCCTGGGTTTTCCCTGCCTTCGTAACTGAGCTCATTTACTTCCAGCCTTGGTGCACAATCACAGTCTTGAGATGTTCTCCCTCAGGGATACAGTTTTTTTCCTTTCCGATCAGACCACCAGCTCTTCAGTGAAGGACCCAGGGTACATGCTGGTCACCTGGCAGGCACCTGTCAAAATGCTACAGTGATTTGCGTGACTTGAAATTCTTGACCAGTAACCTGGCTCCTCCCTGCCTTCCCTGGCAGAGACCTCACTTCTGATGACCAGATTGTGCTGCTGAAGTCAAGTGCCATCGAGGTCATCATGTTGCGCTCCAACCAGTCCTTCATCATGGACGACATGTCCTGGACCTGTGGCAGCGAGGACTATAAGTACCGCGTCAGTGATGTGGCCAAAGGTACCTTCAGGCTCCACCTCCACCCCATCCTCTGCTCCTAGACTCTGGCTCCGCCCTTCCTGGGGTCATGGGCTCCGATCAGGTGCATCGGAGGGGGCTAGGCAGCAACAGGGTGAGAAGGGTGAGAGGCAGGCCCAGTCAGGGTTGGAGGTGGGGTGGGGTGGTTTGGGTAGGCAGCTCCTCAGTTCTGCACACAGCATCTGGCCATCTGTCTCATAGCTGGACACAGCCTGGAGCTGATTGAGCCCCTCATCAAGTTCCAGGTGGGGCTGAAGAAGCTGAACTTGCACGAGGAGGAGCATGTCCTACTCATGGCCATCTGCATTGTCTCCCCAGGTATGGGGCCTAGCAGTGGGGACCTGGGAAGGGGGAACATGAAGCACTAAGCCCAGCTGAAGGCCAGCAGGGCAGTCTGGAGGGAGGAGGGAGCAAAAGGAAAGAGAGACAAGGAAATACCCACTTTGCTGGGTTTGCACAGCCCATATGATATGTGTATGTTGAGAGGTCCTTCACTGCCTTTGGCCCTGAGACCATAGGTGATTCATAGGTAGGACTCTGAGGAACCAGATAAATGGGGTTTCTTGGGCCATAGACAGGTCTGGATGTCCCCAGTCCTCGGGTTCTGCTCTTGTATGAACTGGACTGAACTTTGCTGACACTTGAGGTCACCTGTGGGGTAGGGTAGAAAAACTTGGGGCTTACAGACACTTCTGCCTCGGAAGCTTACCCGACGGATTTTGGAGGCAGTATGCTGTGACCCTGAGCTCTTCTGTCTGTTGGGGTGGGAAGAGAGAGAGAGAGGCTCAGAAGGAGGTTATTGTGATCTTGGGGATGTTATATTAGTGATGAGGCCTAAGGGGGGGGGCAGCCCTGCCTCTACCTATGTTGAGGGAACAAACAAACGGCCTCTGATCAGGGTTGAGCTGAGGATCCACGGAAGGAACGTGGGCTCCCTTCCCCCTGCCCAGCCAGCATTCACTCATTCATTCCTTCCTACACTCAGCAATGATTTATTGAGCACCTACTAGGTATCAGGCACTGTGCTGGGCATTGGGATTTAGCAGCAAACAGGACACAGACTTCTCTTCCATGAACTGTAGGAGGAGACATTAAACAATTACTATTTAATGACTGATTTTAATGTGATGAAAGTTTTAAAAAATAAGTGTCTGATACTATAGCAGGGTATAATAGAAGGAGAGAACCTTATGCAGTCTGGGGAATGGAGGTAGGGGGTCATCGGGAATGGCCCTTTTGAGGAAGATCTTTTAAGCTGTTACCTGAAGGATCAGTAAGAAGCAAAGACACAAGAGCTAAGTTCCAGACAGAGGGAACACAAATGTGAAGAGTGGAGGCCAGAGAGCACGGCACATCAGTTTACTCAGGGAAACATGGAGCCTAGAGATGGAGGGAGAGAGTTGAGCTGGAGACAGGGCCGGACGGGACCTAGGACACTTGATCCGAAATGCAAGGGGAAAGGGTTGAGAGGCTTTAGGGGGGACTGTGGTGTCACAGGTCAGCAGCCATACAGGGGTGACCTAGGAGGATGCTGAGGTTGGGTGTCTGTCTGGGCGTAGGGGTCCTGGGGAGATGGACTATTAAGGGACCTGGCTCAGAGCTCTTGTGCCTTCTCCTCCCATCTCCCTGTGCGCCCAGACCGTCCCGGGGTGCAGGATGCTGCCCTGGTTGAGGCCATCCAGGACCGCCTGTCCAACACACTGCAGACCTACATCCGCTGCCGCCACCCGCCCCCGGGCAGCCACCTGCTCTACGCCAAGATGATCCAGAAGCTGGCTGACCTGCGCAGCCTCAATGAGGAGCACTCCAAGCAATACCGCTGCCTCTCCTTCCAGCCCGAGTGCAGCATGAAGCTCACACCCCTCGTGCTGGAGGTGTTTGGCAATGAGATTTCCTGACTAGGCCAGCCTGCCCGGGCCCCTGGGCGGGGCTGCTCCTCGGGGGCCTTGTGCCCTGGCCTGGGGCCCGCTGCTGCCCCGCAAGCCTCCCCGCCCTCTCCGGAGCCCAGCCCCTCCTCCCGCACCTCCCCTCCCCAGCCAGCCCACCGGGTCTCCTGCGCGACCTAACAGCAGGTCTCCCCTTCCTGCTGGCCACAGGCTGCCCGCATCCCTTGAGACCTCAGTCACGAGGAGTTGCTGTTTATTTGGCCAAGAAACTCCAGTGGGGGCAGAGGGCAGATGGGGAAGGTGGGGACTCACCCAGGGACGGCCCTACGGCTCCAAAAGTGGCCCCTGGTTGCTGCTGAGGGAACAGTGAGGCACGAGAAACGCGCCCATTCCTCAGGGACAGAGATACCCACACCTCCCCACCACGCCCGGCCCGGGCGCCCAGAGCCGAGGGGGCTCTCCTTCCCGCTGCCCCACCCACGATGAATAACTCGCCACAACCCCCTCCCCTCGCCCCCCATCCCATCCTGCTGCCAGTCTGTGCTGTTTCGTGCCACGATGGGGCCCTCTCCCTTTGCCTTCCCAGCCCCGGCCTGTCTAGGACACTCACTGCCAAGGATGACCAAACACAAGGTGACAAAGGTCACACCTCCCCCCTCCCCCACCTCTGCTGGCCAAAGGGCACTCGCCTAACACATCAGTGCCCACCTTCATCCCATTGCTATGGTGACATTCTTCCCGAAGTAGCGATGGTCAGGCGGGCTTTCACCCCACGGCAGGGACCACTAGCCCAGAACCCACCACCGAGAGGCCCAAGGAGGGAGGAGAGCAGGGCCCAGGAAGTGGGGGACGGGCAAACCCGGCCTCACAGGAGAGTGGTAGATGGTGGCCACAGCTGTCCCTGTCTCCAAGCCCATGGCTCCTTGACCTGGATCTGAGAGGTTGGTGGAAGCCAGAGCTCCCCTTCCAACGATCTACGTGGCAAGACGGAATTGCCCCCAGGTTGCAGAGAAATGCCCAGCAGCATCCTCATCCTCACCCTGCCAGTCCCTTACCTCCCACTCAGGAGAGAGAGAACCAGTGGCCGTGGGTGCTGGAAGGGCCTCACCCTGGGACAGTGGAGGGTGACCCTGAGATGGGTGCACTCTCCCAAATCCCCCATGGCCTGGAGAAGCAGTGCCCCTCTGCTCACCCGCAGTGCCACCTCTTTTCCACCTAGCAAGGTGGGATGGAAGAGAAGAACCTCAGACCCTAACAGCCCAGGCCCTGGCCTCCCGGGGGGCCCATCTAGGTATAGTTCCAAGACTACCGTCCCCCAGGGACCCAGGAGCTAGTGCTCCAACACCTCGCTGTGGGTGGAGGGAGAGCGGGCTGGCCTCGCATGGCTAGGCCGGGGGAGCATCCAGGGGTGGAGTCATGTGGGGCTGGTTCGCTTCTTATTCTCACTCCAGCACCCCAAATTCAGAAGGGGTGGGGGGTACTTAACTGCCAACTCCATTTTCCCTTCCATAGTCGGTCCAACCCGGGAGGTGGGAACTCTCACTCTGTTTCCCCTGGGGTGGGGTCCTCTGGTGAGTGAGTTGTAGGTGTGTGGGGCCACTGCGGAGGGGCTACCTCCAGGAGTCAGAGAGCGTCCCTCAGATGGTTGCTTGAGTTTGGGGAACGCGGCTCATTCGGTGTCTCACTGGGGAGGAGCTCCTGTCGGTCGGATGCTGCCTCCACCTTCCCTCGCTGTTCTCTGAGGACCCCGGGAGCAGCGAGCCTTCCTCTTTGAGCACTGTCCGCGTCCCCTGGGCCCGGTGTTTCTGCTGGTGGAGAAACCTCTGACAGCCCCGTTTCTCACGGCACAGTACCTTCGATATGGCCAAGGTTGACATTTATTAGCTAGGAGTTGTTTTCAGAATCAGACTACATTTTTTTTTTTACCACATTCTAATGTAGCAGGTAGTAGGCACCACTGATGAGGAGATATTTATGGGGGGAAAACTTACATTGTAAAAAAATTCTATACGTCAGCTATCGTTATTGTCCTTGCTGTTATTTCACGAATTAGGGAGAGGCCCTTCTTGGATTTTAGCTGCAGAAGACACTGGTCTAGCATGCTAGTCAGTGGGGAAAAAAAGGCTTAAAAATCGCTACACTAGTTAACTTCCTTGCTAAAGAAAACCTGACCCTTGGCGGAGGGTGTGGTCCCCCGAGCTCAGACAGCTAGTTAGAAAGAGCTCCAGGGATGGACCTGGTCTATGGACTCCCTGCCCAGTGCTCTATTCACTACACCACACTTGTGCTCAGACCCCATTTCCCGCCCCCCACCCTCCGAAGGCTGCCCTAGTCCCGTAGGGGAAGGTCTAGATTTTAGACAGCAAATCTAGATCCTGGACCCCTGCGTTCCTTCCCTGAGTTGTCACCCTGCTGACCCATCAGGAGGAGGAGGAGGGACACCTCAGCCTGTGTCTCAATGTGAATCAGAACCCCCTGCCCCAGTGTGGCCCTGGCCAGATGGGGTCTCTGCCTCAGCTCTGTATAATGTTGTTGTCTTATCAATAAAGTGCATTTGTCTTTGTAATGTTTCCACCTTCCCAGTTCTCCCTCTGGCCCTGCCTTCTCCAGGGCACCCCACTGGACACCCTGGAAACACCAGCTCCTCAGCCCTGGGGCCCACCACACCAGCTCACTACCGAAAGGCAGTCTAGGAGTGGGGGAGAAGACAGGAGGAAAAGTGAGGTTTCCCAGGACCGGAGTGGGAGAAAATATTATCATCTCTTCTATTTTAGAATGAGAGAATGAAAGTAGACATTTATAAGTCTAAAATGTTTAAAGCATATTATTGGAAATGCTGGAAAGTGCACACCTAGATGCCAAAGACGCAAGATTCTGGGAGATGGGAAAATCTATCTGCGGGGTTAACTGGAAGCAAGTGGGGTCCTCCCAACAGAGAAGGTCGGAATGTAAGACAGATCAGGGGAAAGGAATAAAGGAGCAAAAGAAGGCTTCACAGAGTGCCTCCTCAGGGATTTCCAAAGAGAATATCAAGTTGCCAGAAATTTGTCAAATAAACAAATGAAGAAAGTTTTGCTTATGGTAATAAAATGAGCTTATACTTACGTAGCACGTACTTTGCGGCAAGTCCTGCTGTAAATAAATCTTATGCAAACCAACTTGGACCCCAGGGGAGCTGGGCTGCTATGAACCCCATCTGACAGAGGGGTAACTCGCCCAGAGATAGGATTTGAACCCTCGGCAGCTGGCTCCGGAAGCCATTCATTAACTGCTGCACTAGTCTGCCTCCAACCGAGCTGAGGAGCCTGACAAATGACAGATAACAGTCTCGTCAGCAGAAAGCAGGGGGTCACATGTGTTGGGTCCAATCCAGTGCGGCTCTCACCTGAGACCCTCAAGAATGAGAACCAGGCCACTGTTGACAAAAATGTGCCTCATATTCAAAATGCTGTGTCGGTGACTTGGAGAATTGCAAAGGTCTCCTGTGCCTAAACGGACTCCCAAGGGACCCAGAGGAACTGATGCACCCCACTCCGTTCCCCAAGGAAGTGAGGAGTGTGATAAAGGCAGCACCCCTAAACGCAGCAAGCAAAAAGACCCAGCCAAAGCCACAGCACCGCGCTCTGTGAATGGGGAAATCATGTGCAACCAGTGCATTTATTTCAGGATAAATAGGTTAGTCTGGAAACGCGTAGATGTGATTTACTTTAATTTTTCAGAAGTATCTGTAAAGATTTCAGACGAAAGGCTATAGTGTGTCACCACGAGATGAGATAGTAGTAGAAGAATCGGGGATAGAGGCCAAGGGCTATTTTGTCATGAAAGATGAATGAGCTTCGAGAAGGAAGTCAACAGCTGCATAAATGGGCATGTCTCTGGCTGGAGAAGTGTGAAGAGGAAGGTCTTGAAAACTGTTAGGAGAATCTGATTTAGCATTTTATGGATGAACTAGAGGAATACAGGATCTCCAAGGCTGTGTGTTACCATAAACTGAGAGGAAGGCACTCCCAAAAGACCTTAGGGTTAGGATAAAGAAATAAAAAAATCTTAAAAAAAAAAAAAAGAAATTCATTAAAAGTAAATAAAAGGAAACATTTAGCTCTTCAGTGGCACTAGCCACATTTCCAGGGCTCAGTAGCCCCAGGGCTACGGGAATGGACAGTCCAGACTCAGAACATTTCCCTGGCTGCACGAAACTCTATTGGACAGTGCTGGTCTACACAAGGCGTTCTTATCGGTACTAATTGTGGATGACAGGCTTCTGTTGATCTGTTGGGCAGATAGCCACTCTACTAAACTCTGCTTTTCTTCCTTTTTTTTTTTTTTAAGATTTTATTTATTTATTCGACAGAGAGAGACACAGCGAGAACAGGAACACAAGCAGGGGGAGTGGGAGAGGGAGAAGCAGGCTTCCCGCGGAGCAGGGAGCCCGATGCGGGGCTCGATCCCAGGACCCTGGGACCATGACTTGAGCCGAAGGCAGACGCTTAACCACTGAGCCACCCAGGCGCCCCTAAACTCTAGCTTTTCGTAGAAGCTATAAAGGAAACATCCTCCCTTTACCCCAGGCAAGGCTGTAACTGGGCTGCTGTGAATAGGTCTGCTCCTTAAACGAGACAAAAAGGAAAAGCACAGGCCGTGGGGTTGATAGCTCAGAGCTTTATGTGGCGTAAATAGGTCGGAGGCTGTCGCAGGGTGGGGTCTGTCTCCCAGCGTGGCCAAGGGGAGGTCTCCTCCTGCCCATGTCCTGTCGGTGATCAGTACTCAGGGTAGGCAAGAAGCCTGTGAGGCTGCCGGGGCAGTCTGTGCGCAGGGGGTGAGAAGCAGTGGTTGGTGGAAGTCCCTGCTCCGGAGGGGTGCTTTGAATCTCCATATTCAGACAGGTTACATACAGGATATATGAGAGAGAGAGAGAGTGTGGCTAGTCGGGTCCCCAGGAAGC
Organism: Neomonachus schauinslandi; assembly: GCF_002201575.2. Taxonomy (NCBI): domain Eukaryota; kingdom Metazoa; phylum Chordata; class Mammalia; order Carnivora; family Phocidae; genus Neomonachus; species Neomonachus schauinslandi. Next base: position 65,151,587 of record NC_058407.1, read on the forward strand.
TGACTCTGAAATGCAGCATGAAGTAGAGAGGTCTCAGATCACCAGCTTCTGTGGCAGGGAAGCAAGTGGGTCAGGGAGAGGGAGAAGTCGGGCTGCAGTGTAATCTCAACCACCGTCTCAGCTAACCCTGATGGGGAGTTCTGAAACTGGGATGACCCTTCACGTGGCCCCAAGTTGAGGTGAGGAAGACGGCTTTTTTATTCTTGCATCAGCTAGTCATTGGATGCAGGCCAGTCCCCAGGAAGAGAGTGTGACCTTGACAGGACCTTGAGCTGGGTGGCTCTTTTCAGCCAAGGGCAGGTAGGGCTGGGGGTGTGTTTATCTTTACAGTTTGTACAACCAGGCGGGGCTTTTCAGAGTGGGCTGCTCTGCCTTGGGGAATGGCCAGAAGGCTTCCAGGCCCTGCCCTTTGGATCTCTGGAGGGGGACCCCAATAGTCCCTGGAGCTCCCTCCAGAGGATGGTGTTCCCCGCCTCTCCCCAGCTACGGACGATCTAGTGCTTTTTTCCTAAATCATTTTGAACTTCACCACTAGGTGGTGTTACTGCCCTACAGGGACAGGCTGGAGCTACTTGCTTGGCCTCTTCCCCTGTCCTCCCTCTATCTCCCGCTCCCGCCCCTCTCTCTCTCCGTGAAGGCGGCTGAGATCCAGCAAGGTCCTGACTCCCCGCCGCTGGAGACACCCGGTGCTGTTTCTGTCTCCTCATGTTGGGGGACCAAGCAGGATGGACAAGGGACCTGCTCTCTGGCTTCCCAGGCTGTCTCTGGAATCACAGCAGGTGGGGCGGGGGGTGGAGAATCTGACACACCTTAGCTAAGGGCCCCCCAAGATGGAGCTCTTCTGCCTCTGGTCACCTTCCGTGCTGGCTCCGGCTTCCCTCTGAGGTCCATCCTGGTTGTGCAGTCCTTTAGTGCGTTCAAGCACAAGCACTGAGCTCAGTGCGGGAAATACAGAGGTGAATAAGACATTCACTGTCCCCAAGAAAGGTGCAGTCCAAGAGGAGAAGACAGCCCTACAGACAGAGCATCCCCCAGCAGCGCAAGCAGAAGCCACCAAGTAGATGGCAAGTAGATCACTCGATGTCATAAACGGTTGGGTCATCCTCCTGGCCCTATGGGAACTTGGGCAATTTACTTACCATTTTTGAGCCTCAGAATTTTCACCTATAGAATAGCAACAAAATGGTGCTCCTTCTGGGTTTGTTGTTGTGATATAATCTGTGTAAAAAACCAACCCCACTACCTGGACGTAGCCATGACTCAGAAATGCTGGGCAGCATCATGACTAGGCTTCAGAGTGGAGGGATAGTCAAGTAAATTTTCGTTAGGCGTTGACATTGCTCCCATCCTCTGACCACTCATCCTTGCTGAGCCCTCTGGACTCACGCCAGAGGGTCTCCTTGGCCTCTCGTCCAGACCTCAGCCTCAGGACCCGAGGGCTCCTACTCCCCAAATAGCTGTTAGAGCCGGGGGAAGGCATCATTGTGCCATCTGGCCACCAGAGGGCAGGTGTGCAACTTAGTAAGCCCGAAGCAGCCCCTACCTAAACAGCCCTGCTGGGGAGAGTGGTGAGGTAGTGATGGGAAGCTAGGCACAAAAATCGGAAACACATGGAACTCCAGATAATACTGTCCCCAACTTCTTCCAATGACGCTCTTTCTCTGCCAGTGTCTACTAGACACTTGCCCCTCTGGCGAGGTACGTAGCCCACCACGATCCGGCCTGGCTGCCTCTGATGGTTTGCCTGTGCCCTGGGGGCCTGCCTCCACGCCGGTGGCTCTCAGTGCTTTGGTCTTAGGACCCCCTCACTCTATTGAAAATAAAGACCCCAAAGAGCTTTTATGCATGTGGGATTGTATCTATCCATATTGGCCATGTTGGAAATTTAAATTGAGACATTTTTAAAGTATTTATTAAATTTTTTTTAAAGATTTTATTTATTTATTTGTCAGAGAGAGAGAGAGAGAGAGAGAGAGAGGCAGGCAGAGGGAGAAGCAGGCTCCCCGCTGAGCAGGGAGCCCAATGCGGGGCTCGATCCCAGGACCCCGGGATCATGACCTGAGCAGAAGGCAGATGCTTAACGACTGACCCACCCAGGCGTCCCTAAATTTTTTTTTTAAGTTTTTTAAAAAGTAACAGTAATGAATGTAAGTTAACATAAATAACATGTTTTTTATTAAAAATAAACTTTTTCTGGGTGCACCTGGGTGGCTCAGTCGGTGAAGCATCCGTCTCTTGGTTTCAGCTCAGGTTTTGATCTGAGCCCCTGGTGGGGCTCCCTGCTTAGCGGGGAGTCTGCTTGAGATTCTCTCCCCCTGCCTCTCCCCCCATTCACCTGTGTGCTCTCTCTCTCTCTCTCTCTCTCAAATAAATAAATCTTTAAAAATAAATTTTAAAAAATAATCTTTTTCCAAAGCAAGACAATTTAGTGACAAGAAGGCACTGTTTTACAGTTTTGCAAATCTCTTTAACGTCTGGCTCAATCAAAGGCAGCTTGGAGTCTCATATCTGACTCTGCATTGTCTGTTAGGATATCACACATCATGGAACCTCTGGAAGACTCCTCTGTACACGGTGGAAGAACGAGAGTAAAAAGGCAAACCATGCCTTAGTTTTATAACAAAAGTAGTTTTGACCTTGCGCTGTCCCTACATGGGGCTCAGAGCCTCACGGGGACCCCCAGACTACACTCTGAGACCCACACTGTACGTTTGTCTATGCCGTTGTTTCCTGGGCCTGCCATGCCCTCCCCTCATCCTCGATCCCCCAGTTTTCTCCGAATACTCCTGCCATTGCCAGCTCAGATTTCAAGTCTTTCACAAAATCTTCCTGGAACTTCACCGAGCTGTACCCCCACCCCCCGCGCGCCCTCTTGGGTGGAAGTGTGCGCCCACCCTATTGTCAAATGAAGCACCCATCGTGGTGTGTTGTAAGTTTCTGTTTTGCCTTTGGTGCTCCTTACCAGACTGGAATAAACGAGGGATTCCACAAAGGCTGGAATAAATGGACCAATGAATGAATACGGGGCAATGTGCTACCCACTTCTGTGAGCCTCCAAAAGATCTGGTCTTCACCATAGATGTCAAGTGAAAAAAAAAAATCTGCTTGGGTCCCTGCTAGAAAATGAAATGCAAACGGACTTATGCAAATTTAAACACCTTCCCTTGAACTTTGGAAACTGAGAAGTTAAGTCCCTGTGGCTTCAGAACCCATATGCTCACTAACTACCTCTCCCTACAGCATCTGACACATCTCCCTCATTCTGCATGTGGATGGACAGTTTGTTTTTGGACCAAAATGCCGAAATTAGCATTTATCCCGATTCCTATTTATCTGACTTGATTTATCCCACACCTTAGCCGGCTCAAATCCTTTGAATCCTCATTTTGTCATTCAGTATTCTGACCATCTCCCCTGGTCGTATATCTTCCAAAACTTAGGTCTGCAGACCATGTGCAGAGTTCACTGAGACTGAGCCAAAGGCTCTGCCCTCCTGCCCTTGACATTAGCACACTGACCAGAAACACTTCAGTTCAGTTGTTCCCTGGGAGCAAGGGGATGGGGCGGGCAATGAGACATTATGTCTCAGGAGAAAGGAGTAGATGGAGAGACCCAGGCATCCACAGGAATCGGGGGAACTTGTCAATGCTTCCACAGCTCAGCCCTCCCCGAGACCCAACAGTCTTGCCCAAGTCTGAACAGACTCTTACAGAATCAGACCAGATCCGAACCCTGGATCAGGGATCCAGGGATATCTGATACAGAGAATGCAGGCAGAGATGGATCGAGTATCACATTCCCAGCTGGATTGTTCTGCAAACCCTATCTGAGCTGGACTCAAGGAAGAAAGGCATAGTCTCCGAGGAGAGGAAGGCTGTAGACAGCGGGCAGAACTCTCCCTAGGCGTCCCTACCCCGATGGAGAGTGGAGAAGTCACATGTAGCCCAGTCCAGCCCTTATTTAGCTTCACGAGGCCGCCCCACTGTCCTTTGCACTTGTGTGCAGAATCCTACAGGGCTTCTAGAAAGGCCTGGGCCTCTCTGACCCAACCCCATCTAATTAAAAATCCTGCCTGTGAACACCTGTGGCATCAGACGTGAGGCTAGGGCAAGGAGGGGGCTGGGGTCCTAACTGTGTCTGTGCCTGGCTCCTCTTTTTCCATTTGCCTACCAGGGTGGGCCGGGTAGATCAAGCAGCCCATCAGAAAAGGATTGGCAACCCAGGTCAGCCCAGCCTGGGTGCGGAGGACTGGGAGCTCCAGGTTCAGAGTGCCAGGGAAACCCCTTCCTAGTGTCCCCTCCATTTCTGCCAGCCACCCCCAGCCCCACCCCCAGCTCCTGGGATTTAAAGTTCTTTCGTCTCCCAGCCTGGAGCCCCAGGGGAGTGGCCCAGAGGGGACGGTGGATCAGCCAGTTGTGTTCGAGTGGGGATGGGGAGAAATGATAAAGGGGATGGGAGAGAAGCCAGCCCCGCTTCCTCTCTGATAGGACCCCACCCCAGGGGCTCCCTGCCTTTTGCTGTGTTTATGGGGAGGCCTTGAGGTGGGGGAGGAGTGGAGAGGAGGAAAGGAACACTGTCAGGGGCCTTTGGAGAGGACCTGTGCTTGGTTGTTAGTTCATTCTTTGAGCAAATGCTTACCCAGTTCCTCCTCCCCTGGACCAGCACAGTCTAGGCTAAGAGGGCGGCATAGACAGAGGGAGCTCAGGGCCTCTCCCACCCCCTCTCCTGCCATTCCTGGCCCGGGGGGAAGCCAGGCTAGTGAGGAAGAACCTGGACTTCAAAAGTGGGTTCTTCCTACCTGGGGGGAGTGATTTGAGGTCTCTGGGCCCGGGTTTCCTCACCTATGAACGGTGATGCCCGTGAATAGGTGTTGTGAAGACGGAGTGACTGCACACACACAGCATTCAGAGCAGTGCCTGGACTGAGCAGGTGTTTGATAATTGATTATTATAGTTCTCGTTACCGTCTGGGGACCCTCTCCTCTAAGCGGATATCCTCTTCCTTATAAGGAGCGCCCTCCCCTCAACATGCACACATGGCCAGGGCAGGGTTGGAGGAGGTGGACGTTGGGACTGGCAGGTGGACACCTCTTGTGGAGGACCAAGCTGGCACCCCAGGGGCGCTCACAGCCCGGCTCAGTCCCCCAGCTCCGGCGCCTGTGGCCAGGGCAGCTTCCGTCCGTCCGTGGCCCCCAGGGCAGGAGGAGCTGGGGTGGAGAGCCGGTTGACCATGCCCGGACTGAGGGCACTCTGTTCCAGACCGGGACTCTGCTCCACCCCATTATCTCCTCCTGCAAAGCCTCCTCCACCCATCAACCCCCAACCGAGATTATAGACCCTCAACTGTCTCCAACTGCTCTGATTCAGGGATAAGGCGGGACCCTTGTCCCCGCTGCCGCACACACCCCCGGCCACCCCCCACCTCTGTCCCATGGAGGGGGAGGCTGCCTGTTCTCTGGGTCCTGGGGAGCTGGGAGGCTGGTGTCCCCAGTGGGGAGAGATCTAAAGTCTCCCTTCGTCTTCCTCTTGAGTCAGTGCTGCTCGGTCTTTCTGTCCCTGCCTCTCTGTGTCTCCAGGCTGCTCTGGCAGAGTTTCTGCCTCGGGCGGCTCTGCACCCACCCCCGGAGCACACCTGGCTCCTCACATCAGATAACCCAACCACAGCAGCTCCCCTCACCCCCACTCGGCTTCCAGTAGCCCCCTCCTCGCCCCTTGCCCTCTTCCTCTCCCTCTTCCTCCCCTGCCTCCCCCACCTCGTAGCTCCCTGACTCACCTAGATTCTGGGGTAGGGGTGGGGGGGGGGCAACAAAGCTTTAAGGTCCTACTGGGTAATGAAGGTGTGAGAAGACAATTCTTTCTACTCCCCAACACATTCTCTCCCTCTCTCTCTCTCTCTCTCATACACACACACACACACACACACACACACACGGTGGAAACTCTATACCCCTGTGCCCTGTAGGAAACAGAGTGAGGTATGAGGAAAATCCAGCCTGAGGAAGTGAGGGGGTGGTGATTGGGGCGGGGGGCTGCCTCTGGGGCTGGGGGCTCCACAGCTTCTAGGCCAAGAGAAACTTCTTCCCTTTTCCAGGGCTTCCTGTTTGTGAGCGGTCACCTCCAGTCCTAACGCCACGGGCCTTCCCAGCAAAGCCTCCCTCCAGCCAGGTCCTGGGCTGGGGAAGCGGATGGATCCCATCTGGGCCATTCGCAGCCCCTGCCTTCTGCTCCCCACCCCAGGCCAGGGAGGGCAGAGCTGGGGTGCGGGTGCTGTGGAGGAAGAGGCGCTGAGGGTGGGGGTACGGCCAGAGCTGGGAAGACCCAGTGGGAAGAGAGCAGCGGCACACAGGGGTGCTGGGCCAGGGGACCGGTAGGTGCCTGGGGGCTGGGGATGGAGGTTTTAATGCCTCTTGACAACAAGTGAATCATAGGCAAATTATGTGGAAATGATGGCATAAATAAAGATGTGTTATTTCAAGGCCCCAGTGTGTCAATGTAGGAAGAGAGCTGGGGGGTGGGGGCAGGAGGCTGGCCAGGCCGGATGGTGCCCATAGGTGGGGCCCAGGTGGAGTTCCTGTGGGGGGCTGCGGAGGTGATGGCCCACTCCCATCTCCTGTCACCTTCGGGGAGACATGAAACAGTAGGTGGCAACCACAGCCCAGCAGCTCCTCCCCCCGGGCAGAGCAGTCTTCACAGCCCCCACATCCCTGGTGATCCCTCCCTGGGGCCATTGCTACCCACACACACTGCTCCCTTTCCCCAGCGCCTGCTCTGGACTTGCCTGGGTCCTGTCCTCTGGGGTCTGTCCCTCCGTGCCCAGGACTAGGTCTTGCCCCCATCGGTGACACAAGAGCCAGTAAAGCTCCAGGAGCTTGGAACCCAGACAGGGAATCTGTGCTTTTCCCACCAGGAGAGGGCTGAGCTAATGCCCCAGTGACAGCACCTGGCGCGTGCGCAGAGCCTCATAAATAAACCAGGTGGATGAATGAATTCATGACCTCCAGAAGGTGGTCAGGGCCCCCTTGTAGCCCAACCTAGGCTTCTGATGGACCTTCATCCCCACTCTCCTTCACAATGTTGACAATCTTTAAATGACTAGAAAAACATGTACACTCATACCACCCTACCTAATCAGTACCTACTGCGTATTTCCTCTCGATCTTTTCCTCTATGCCCATGTTGGGTTTTTTTTTTTTTAATACAGTTGCCATCACAATGCATACACAAATCGATACTCTCCTGCGATGCTATATTACATTCATAAACATCTTTATAACAGCTTCATAATTTTCTATTAAGTGGAAATATAATTTGCTTCACAATTTTCCAGTTGTAGGTGTTCAGATTGTTTTTAACTTTCCATATTCTAAATAGGGCAGGGGTGAACGTCATTATGCACATATTCCACTCCCCCTCCTGAATTCTGGCTGTAGAAATCTAGTTTAGGGTACATTGGGTGGTGTAACTGGGCAAAGGGTGAGACCACTTTACAGCTCTTACTGTCTATTGCCAAATTGATTTCAAACATGTAAATTTCGCCGCACTCTCACTAATGTTGGAAGACAGCGTCTACCTTCCTCTTATTTTTTTTTTTTTTTTTTAAAGATTTTATTTATTTATTTATTTGAGACAGAGAGAAAGAGAGAGAGCACATGAGAGGGGGGAGGGTCAGAGGGAGAAGCAGGCTCCCTGCCGAGCAGGGAGCCCGATGCGGGACTCGATCCCGGGAACTCCAGGATCATGACCTGAGCCGAAGGCAGTCGCTTAACCAACTGAGCCACCCAGGCGCCCTACCTTCCTCTTATTTTAATTGGCATTACTTTGATGGAGATCAAGCTAAACATTCCCCTACCTCACCTACTGGCTATATCTCCTCTTTCCCTGAAGAGTCTTTTGCGCTTTGAACTTCAGTCTACCACTGTTTTCTTGTTCATTATCAGTTTGTGTGAGCTCTTTCCGTCAGAATGGTTTTAAGGCATCATCATTCGCAATCGAGGGCAAATCTCCCCTTTTGCCCCTTCTCTCCCACTTTGGATTCTGACATGGCACCTGCTCTTGCTTCATTTAAATCTCTGCCTCCTTCACTGGCTGCCAGACCTCTGCCCACCCAGAATCTTTGTTCTCTCATGTTCCTATAGTTAGCCATCTTTCAGGTTCCCTTCCCCTCTTTTCCCTGCTCTTATGATCTCATCCACTCCTACCTACAACTCCAGTTCTCACTGGTGACCGCAGATCTTTGCTTTGCCTTCCCTCCTTGGATGGCAACAGTCCACTCAACATCTAAACTCCACACATCCTCTGCTTGACTCTGTATTTCCCTCCAAATTCACTTCTCCTCCCACACTGCCTAATTTTGCTGCCTGAATCCCTTTGGGTTTGGGGTTGTGTTTGGAAGGGGAAAAAGAAGGGTTGCGGCTGACACATTTGAAGAGGAAATAGGTTTCCTCCAACCTTCAGCTTAGAGCAAGAGGTTGAGGAAGAGGAGGAGAAGGCCCGTTGTCTAGGAAGATGCTGCTCTGTGACTCAGTTTCCCTGCTTGCCTGTATGTTAAGACTGGCTCCAGGTCTAGACCTACACACTTGAAAATCAAAGCGGGTGGCCTCCCTCCTAGAGCCAGTTAACCCTTCATATGGACCTCACCTGCCCCCTCCTCTACTTCTGGAGCCTCTTCCCCAGCAAGCAGCTGAAGAAGCAGCTCAGCTACGAGCCGTGTAGACCCGTGCTGTTCACTACAGCGGCTGCTCGCCTGGAGATGTGGCCAGCCAGGCCCGCAACGTGCGGCAAGTGTGGTATACACATGGCTTTCCCAGACTGAGTCTGAAAAAAGGATGTAAGACATCACATTAACAATTTCGCTGTTTCAATTACATGCTGAAATGATACTATTTTACATATATTAGGTTAAATACACTATTAAAATTCACTTCGTCTATTTACTTTTACTTTGTTGCTGGTGGTGGTGGACAATTTCAAGTTGCACATGTGGCTCACATTCGGTTTCTATTAAATGATGCTGGTCTAGACTATTCCAGCAGGCAATGCACGGGGCTCCAGGTTGAGAGGCAATGATGGGTCATTGCCCACAGACCCCACTGGAGACGTGGACCAGCCAAAGCTCCAAACAGATGTCATCAACCAGTCCGACATCGAAGGACAGGCTCTCGGTGGCCAGTCTCTCTCAGGCAAAGCAAAGCAAAGCAAAGCAAAGCAAAGCAAAGCAAAGCAAAGCAAAGCAAAGCAAAGCAAAGCAAAGCAA
>NC_058407.1:65160848-65168852 GCF_002201575.2 Neomonachus schauinslandi
AAAGCAAAGCAAAGCAAAGCAAAGCAAAGCAAAGCAAAGCAAAGCAACATTTCTGGGATGACTTCTTTAATCCTGGACTTCATGAGGCCCTCTGACCTAGGGCTTGGCTCTCCGGGGTGTGTCCCCGTGGATGCCCTGTTACTCCAGGAAAACAGTTACCCAGATCCACACCAGCATTTTGGATCTCCTCACCCCAACGGTTCATGGGGAAGTTCTCCATCATATTCCACTGGGGCCAGGCCGTGGGCCCCTCTGGCAGCCCAGAGGCATCTTTGCTCCAGTCTAAGCCGTCTTTCCCACCCACTTGGGCTTAGGCTCAGGCCACCTGTGGTCTGGGAAGGGATGAGGGAGGAAGGTGGGCTTGACATAACACCGGGCCTCTAGATACACTGCCTGCCTCGCATACATATTTTAAACTCCAAATCCCACTGATAGGGGAACAGAAAGGGAATAGGAGGGGGTCTGGAGTGGCAGCCCCAGCCCACTGGGCTGCCCTTGTCTGTTTCCGTCACCCTCACCTGTACCCCAGCTGAGCCATAGGAGGGCACTGGGAGCCTGGGCCACAGCCTGTGTGGGTCTGCCCTTCCTCCCATCTCCTAGATGACTCCACCTCTCCCAGGTCCTGGCTGGGATCCGAAGGCCCCAGGCAAGTGGGGGAAGGGAGCCACTCCTACTTTCCCAGCAGCTGCTGCTGCCTCTTCCTGTTTTGCTAAAACTCTGGCTCTGGACCCAAAGGGGTGGGGGAAGTCGCGGGCCGCTCCCGCCCCCCAAAGGTCAACCTCATCCCCCTGGTCTTCTTAGCTAGTTATTTATAGCCCCCTAGGCCCTGGCTGAGGAGCTGGATCTCTCCTCCCTCAAATGTCAGCAGCTGTGAACATTGCCCCAGGGACGCAGCCAGATGTGCCGATCACTCCAGATGCGTGGTGCCCGGATTTGAGAGAGGCAGCGGGGCCCTTTCTGCAGTCTGTTTGGCTGTCCTCTGCAGCCCAGCCCATCCAGACGTCCCTCAACTGAGTCAACTCGGAGCCCACACCTGTACCTTGGGAGGGTCAGGACAGGTTCCCCAGAGTTCCCCATTCCCACAACCCTGCCAAGCTACTCTGTGTGCCCCAGAAGGGTCAGCCGCCGCGAGATTATCTGGATTTCTTTGCATAAATTAAGACAGTATTTATTTTGAGACTGAGTCTGTAGGGGAAAAGTGTGGCTTAGAGGGACAGAGAGGACAGGACACTGTCTTCTATTACTAATGTCCGCATCGGGCTGTGCCCCGAACAGAGCCCAGAGTGGGCAAGCTCTGCACGAAGCGCTGCACTCCCCATGCCGACGGTCCTCACAGCTACCCTAAGGAGGTAGGCACGTCGCACCCCTGTTTGAGGATGAGGAAATGAGCTTCCCAGAGGTCAAGTAGCATGCTGAAGGTCACACTGTGGGTAAGCAACAAACACCAGCCCAAGCAGACTGACTCCACACTCTTGCCTTGAACCACAATACAACACACCCTCTCTTTAGCCGTTCCTTTACAGGTTTTTAAATGTTTCCTTGACAGTTCAGTGTAGGGAAGTGTGGAGCCCAGCGTCGGGGTCCGCCCAAGGGGAGAGGGGCGTCTTCTCTGCCTCCCGTGCCCTCCTACCCCTAGCCACTCTGGCAGAGCTGGAGTAAGGGATGCGACGGGGGCAGAGACTTCTAGAATCACCGTTTCAGGCACAGAAGGCAGCAGGTCAGAGCAAGACCACTGGCCCAGCCCACCAAGACCCCGTGGTCCATCAGGTCTCTTCAAACATGGAACTTCTGCAACTCTGAACCCAGTGTGTCCTCGACGGCATGGGTGTTGGAGCCCCTTGCGCGTTGAACACGTGAAGGGGCTCTTTTTCTCTGGCCATAGCTTGCTCTCCAGGAGATGATGAATTCCTCAGGGATAGGGATTGTGGCTTCTTTGGCCTCTGTGCCCAAGAACCTGGCACAGAGTGGACGCTCAATAAATCCAAAATTACGCTGGATGAAAAAGAGGGTAGTGGTGGTCATCTGTGAGTGGGGTACTTCAAGGTCCTAGCAAGGACACCCTGTTCACATCCTGAGTATCCAGCCTCACCCCATTCACCCTCCCCTCCGCTCCTCACTTCTTTCTTGCCTCCACTCCCCTGACCTACAGAGACACCATCTAAACCCACCCTGAAAGACACCTCTGGGGAAGATTGGTACAAGCCCCTAAGCCAGGACCTCCTCAAGGTCTTTCTAGAGATTCTGGGACCGGAGGCAAGTGCTTCCAAAAAGGAATCGTTAAGACATATAGCTAGGTCAGACCCTGCCCTCCAGCCAATTCAGCCACTGGGGCTACAGAGGGTCCTCCTGGGGGCATGTAGCAAGGCTGAAGCCCCCAGCCCACCAGAGGGTGGACTGCAGCATCCCTGCAGGGGCCCACTGGAGCCAGTAATGGTGAGCTGGCTGCAGAAAGGCATTTTGCAACTCAGACGGATTTCTTCTTGCTCATGATTAGAGCATGGCCCAGTGGCTGCCTCCCTGACCATAATCTCTGCTGGCACAGGTATCTCCAGGGCTGGGCAGTGTGGGCTATTGGCAGGAGGGCTGATCTAGAAGCTGGGACACCTGAGTTCTCTGCCTGCTCCCCGCCACTGATTAACCATGCCATCTCCGGCAAGTTATCTGCCCCTTGGGCCCCCAGTTTCCTTATCTGTAAAAGGAGTGGTTTGGATTGGATCAGAGCATACTAAACCCGAGATTACTGGGTACCCCCCGCCCCAGAGAGTCTGACTGAGTCTGTGAGAGGGCCCAGAAATCTGTTTTTCACAGATCTTTCTAAGTGATTTTGATATAATGTCAGGTTTGGGGGATCCTACAGATGAGATAATCTTATAAATCTACTTGCAGCTCTTAAAGAGCCAAGATTCTAGTAAACAGAACCAATGGTATCAAGATGTTTCAGTGCTGTGGGGTTTATCAGAGGGCAGGTGGGGGGTAGTTTACCTCCCCAGTCGTCCTCATCATCATCATTACTATTATGGTGATTTTGCCTCTGGTGTTATTGTTATGGAGGGACGTGCCAGGGCCCCCATCTGTTTGTTCCCGTCACTAATGGAGGCTCTGGCTCCAAGGTCCCTGGCTTACCTCAAGGTTGGGAGTGGGGCTGGGACAGAGGGAAGGGTGGATGGGGCCTCTTGGCAAGGGAACCTTTCTTCCTTTCTCTCCTGGGTGGAGTTTGGCTGGTTGGGTTCTGGCACCGACCTCTGGGGCTTAGAGAGTGTCTTCCCCCCCATATTCCTCCCCCACTTTCTATCTCAGCAGCCTCAGCCTGGCGACTGCCCGCTCTCCTCCTCCTGTCGGGACTTCCTCTCCAGATTCCCTGAGTCCTTACCAACCTCATTCCTGAGCCTCGCTAATCTGTTTGCCACCCCTCTGCTTCCTTGCCTCGCCTTGCACATGCCATTCTCCCCACCTGGAATGTCACCCCCCTCACCCCACACTGATTCACATTTCTGGGCTCCTCCAAAACCTAGCTCAAAACTCCCTACTTCATTCGGCCCGGATCGGCTCAGGTCATTCCTGTTTGCTGTCTACTCACTGACGCTTGGAATCACAGGATCAGAAAAACTGCTTTAGACTCAGAAAAATAAGTCGACATGGCCTAAACCAGCTCCCTCATTTGATAGATGAGAAAACTGAAGCCCAGAGAGGCTGTGACTTGGTCAAGGTCACACAGTAGTGAGATGTCCAAAAGAGTTGGCTTCTTAGCAAGAGGCTTTCAAGTATTTTATATTTTTGTTTCCTCAACACACTGTGATCAATAGGAGGGCAGAGGCTGTGCTTTTGTTTTTGTCTTTAATGTCCTTTATCTTCACTGTGGTATGTGCGCACGGGTGTGTGTGCTCTGTGTATCCAGGGGCTATCAGGACAATGATTCTAAAACTCACAGTGGTACAGATGTTTGAATATGTACTTCATGTGACCTCAGATCAGCCCTGTGAGGAGGGAGCCAAGATACTGCTATTTTACAGAGCAGAAAACTGAGACTTAGAAAGGTGTGGCCTGTGAAGTTAATGGCCTAGTTCTAGAACTAGGTCTAGAACTCCAGTCCACTGACTCCCAGCCCAGAGCCCTGATCCCCACAATGTCTTTCTTCTAGCTCTCTCCTGATGGTCCAGGCTGGGGCCCTGGAGTAGTCAAGGGGGTGACCTCTGCCATATTTTGCATTCATTCTGCCTTCTTCATCTTGGGGTTAAGGAGACCCTGTCTTTGGCTTCCTGCCCCTCCCCATCCTGTCCCACTGCTTTCTCCTTGTGTCTCCCCCACCCCCCACCATGTCATTGCTGGTACATAGACACATACACATATGCTAAGAACTGCAGGTGTGTAGGGCAACAGACCACAGGGGAAACCACATCACCTTTGTTGACATTGGAGGGAGGCAAGGGGACGGGGTGAGGGGCTTGCTTCTTTCCCTCCACCTGCCTTAGTCCCCGTAGTCATCTGGCCTACCAACCTGAGCCATCTGGACTTGCAGCCATGCCCTGGCCTCTTCTTGACTTAGCCATCCAATTCTGGCCCAGGAGGATATATCCCCTCTTCCCTTACATCTTGAAATCCAAAGCGGGGGTCTGGCTGGCTGCGCCCCCAATCCTAACTGGAATACTTACATAACTCCTCTAATCCTGCCTTGCGATGCCAAGAGAAAGGTGGGAACCAGGGATGAGAGCACATGGTTGGGGCCAGTTAGGAGGTACATTTGGCATGTAGAACGTCACACGTAGATCAGCTGAGACCTCAAGCAGCCAGGTTTACAAAGCCAGCTTCTCCATTGTTCTGACCTGCCACAAGATACTGCAAAGGCTCTGAATCAGACATTCAGGATTAAGTCACTTACTGGCTTTGTGGACTTAGGCAAATCATTTTGTCTTTCTGAGCTTAAGTTTGCTCACTAAAACAATGGGGATAATAATGAGATATAAGTGAAGGGGCCTTGGGCAGCACATAATACAGAGGAGACACTCAATAAATCCAAATTATCTTCCCTCCTTCCTTCCTGCCTTCCACGTGTTATATCTGGTCCCATGAGACCCTTTATTTGGAGTTGGAGACCTACCTCCCCTAGCAATCTGCAAATCCCAAACCCTGTGAATTGGCATTTGATCCCAGGTTCAGAAACTGCAGGGCAAGGCCCAACCCAACCCAATGAAAATGGCTGTCCTCTGAGTTCTCACAGAGGCCTTGGGGAATGAGCGCTTTCTGATTGGCTTTGTGGGGAGTGTGTGGGAAGTGTGGGTTAGGGAGGGATTGTGGCGTCGGCTACCGCATCTAAAAGGCAGGGACAGGAGTGGTCTCAGAGCCCTGAGTGTAGACCGGTTGACTCTCTGGAGCTTTGAATCCTGGCACAGGGTGGGCACTCAATAATATTTGTTGAATGAGTGAATGGCCCCATCACTTACTTTGGGTAACTTTGATCAGATTTCTTAACCTTCGTGGGTCATACTTTAATCGTGAGCATAACAAGAATTATTAAGAATAAATGACCTAATGTTTGCCAAGGGGATAGCGTAGGGCTGCTACATGGTATATAGTCAGTAAAAAGTAGCCAAGTAAGGGAAGGAGAGGAGAAAGAGAAGGTCAAGTAGGCCCAGAGGCCCAAAGAGAAGCAGAAGGAGTGTGCCCCGGGGCTTGGGACTGGCCAGAGACTCCAGGAAGACTTGAGGGAGCCAAGGCAGGTCCTACGGGGCTAACGTCTTCTGCGAGGTGCTTGGCTGAGTAGCCTGGGAGAGAGGCCTGACTCCAGAGCTTTGCAGAGAAACTTCCCATGGTAACCAGGATAGAGGAGAGACAGGCAGCCTGCACTTTCCTGCCTCATGTCTCTCAGGGTTCCTGGAGACTCTCTGACATATCCCAACAAGGGGCATGGGACTTAGAAACTGGCTTAAGACCCTGCCTCGGGTGGGAGTGTGGTGGTGCTGGAGTGAGAAGTTCAGCTGTCCAGGGAAGGAGGGACACTATCCAGCTTCCCGGGTGCAGGTCTCACATGTTGTCTTTCTGTCTATACTTTGGGGACAGCGAGTCCTGGTGTGTGTAGAAAGTGCTGGATACTTGGGGGACAGACAAAGGCAGGGGGAGATACCCCTTTTTGCTCCAATCTCTTAGAACTCAGTGATTAGGTCAAAAAGAAAAAGAAGGCTCACAAACGAATACATGAATGATGCACATGGCAGAAACGAGACAACAAGTGCCTGATTTCAGTCCAGAAATAACTACAGGAGTCCTGGGGTGTATGGGGGGGGGGGACGGGCATTGCAGGGTTAAAAGAGAGAGGGGGAGGGGAGAGGCTGGGAGTCTGAAGTAGCCAAGCAATTTTTCTGGAAGCCATGGGCACAGAGGAGGGATCTGAAAGGAGAGTCATCTGGTTTGGAGGTGAGAGCTGGGAAGAATGCACCTGAGGTAGAAGAACATGCATCTTGCAGAGTCATCATGGGGAGTGTATGGGGAGTCATGGGAAAAATGGGTGTCCAGGTTTGGGGGGGGGATGTCCTTGAAGGCCATGAACATCTGCCTCACTTCAGCAAATAACTCATAGAGAACTTGAGCTCTCTGCAAGCTACTTAGCAAGACACTACAAGAAATGCACCCATGACTAAAGGGCTCGAGGGATGTCCGCTCTTGAACATTCTTGGCAAGAAGGAGAGTTGAGACACGTAGACTAGATGGATGAAGGTCAAGACTGACAAAGTGCTGGGGTGGGGTCCTTTAAGGGAGGGAGAGAATCCCTCTGGCTATGTGAATCCTGCAAAGGCTGCTGGAGAAGGTGGTTATAGACCCCAAGGATTGGAAAGATTTCAACAGGAGCAGCAAGGGGCTGGGAGGGCATCATATGTGGAGGAAACATGATGAGCCAAAGAAAGGGAGTAGGAAGGCACGAGGGCATGATGGGGAGCAGACAGCAGCCCAGTTTAGCTGAAATAATCCGAGAAATAACAGCAACTAATATTGAGCACTGCGTACCAGGAGCCACTGGGCGGAATAGCGAGAAAAAAAAAAAGAGGGAGACAGAAAGAGGGGGGGATGTTTGCGAAGTGTGCTGCCATGTTGTAGAAGGGCTTGGATGCCAGGCAAGGAGCCTTGTGAGGGTATGTTAACAAGAGCAGAGGGGTTAGATCTGCCTGCTGAGTGGGCCCTGGGACAAGGAAAGGAACTATGGTAGGAAGGCAGCTTCTAAAAATCCCAGGTAGCAACAAGTGGTGAGGCCCGAGCTGTGCTTGCAGGAACAAGGGTCTGTGGTCAGAAGCTGGACCTTGCCATGGCTAAACCCTCCTAGGCCACTGTGGACTCTTGCTTCCCATGTGGCATGGCTCTGCCTCAGTTTCTCCTTCTGTAGAATTGTGAGGCTCTTGGGGTTCCTAGGATAGAGGGAGGGAGGAGGGGTAGGAAGTCAGAGGGAAGCTGCATCCTGCCTTCCAGAGGTGACGCCTCCCACCACAGGAGAGTCTAGTGTTTCGGGTTGTGGACCTCTCCCCTTCCCAGAGCCAGCCGCTGTGTCTCCCACCCAGCAGACTGCCAGAGGCCACAGGGCTGATAGGCTCCGCCTGGAAGCACAATGGGGAGGTCCTCAGCCCCTGACCCCTGAGTCTGACCTTCTGGTCCTGTTAAGGGGGGTGGGGGGCGCAGAGAGCACTGCTGGGCAGAGCTGGCCCAGAGCTGAGTTTATTAGCTGAGGGAGGGCTGGAGGCGGCTGCATTCCGACTCACAGACTGGAACATTTCTGTGATCCGCTGTAATGCACTGGGAGACACTGGGCACATTGCTGAAGTTTGACTCATAGGGACCGGGAGGGGGAAAGAAGGGGGGAGGGTTGTGGGGGGGAGAGGAATGGGAGGAAGAGAGGAAGAGGAGAGGAGGGAAGGAAATCCCTTGAGAAATTTCTTTAAAAAAAGAAAACTTTCAAAATCAGCACCACCCCCACCCCCTTTTTCTTTTAATAGGAACAGGCTGGACCCTTCTGTTCCCCTCAGC
>NC_058407.1:65168952-65169243 GCF_002201575.2 Neomonachus schauinslandi
CCAGAAGTGTGTCTGTATGAACGATTCTGCCCCTGTGTAAACAGGGCTGTGCGCTCGTGTACGCTGTGTGTGCAAGGCTGCGTGCGCTCAGGTATCGGGGTTTCCGGGAATTGTGCGCCGGTCGGCGCGCCGCGCCTCGGGCTGGGCGGCAGCGCGGCGGCCGCGCGCGGGTCGGGGCCGCGTCCCGCGTTCCGGGCTCGGCGCTGCCTCCCGGGCCGCGCGGGGTGTCCGCCGGCCGCCCGTGCGCCGCGCCGGGCAGTGTCTGCCGCGGTGGTGTGTCCCCGGGCCGCG
>NC_058407.1:65169643-65170524 GCF_002201575.2 Neomonachus schauinslandi
CCGCGCGGCCCGCGGGCCCGGCCTGGAGGGCGCCCCCCGACCGCGCCCGCCCCGCCCGGCTCCACGGGGGGTGCGGGGGGCTCTGGGAGGGCCCCCGGCCGGGGCCGGTTCCGGGGCCGGAGGGCTCGGGCCTCCCGCGGGGCGCCCACATCCGCCCGCCCCAGGGCAGCGACAGGCCCGAGGGAGGGAGTTGGAGGCCCCGGGCCGCTGGCGCGCAGGCCGGGGCGTCCCATCACCCCCAAGCCCGGGGAGGACCGACCGGCGGACCGGGGAGGGAGGGACGGCCGCCGCGGGGCCTGGGAGGGGGCGGTGCTTCGGAGCGGAAGGTTTGGAAGCGCGAGGGCAAAGGGCAGGACCCGCTGAGTTGGGCCGGCCTCTTGGCGCTGGACATCAGCGCCCCCATCCCGCGGGTCCGGGGAGGGCCGAACTCCGACCCCTCGGCATGGGGTGGGGGGCGGCGGGGGGAAGTGATCCCCTGGAGGGAGGGTCCCGGACCGTGAGGTTTCTTTGAGGACCGCCCCCCACCCTTGCTCACCCATCAGGACGAAGAGACACCTGTGCCCAAGTGAGCTGCTGAGGTGCGGGAAGCGGCGCGGGAGGGTGGGGACTGAAGATTGTGTACTGAGGGGTGGGGGACGGGATGTGCGTCCCTCAGGCCTGGGGTCTGTTGGTGCTGGGGAATGTGAGCGGGGGGCGAATCTGGCAGCTGGGCCGGGCTCTGACGCCCTGAGTTCCTAGGCCTGTGGCTAGGAGAGAGCCCTCTGGAACTTGCAGGCCACCCAGTTCCCCCAGCCTCATTTCCTTCTCTCTGGCTACCCATTCGGATCTGACCTTGCCAGCCACCGCTGCTACCCCCCCCCCCCCCCCCCCCCCCCCCCCCC